>NC_057798.1:554399786-554657845 GCF_018294505.1 Triticum aestivum | reverse complement strand
ATCTTGTGAGCGCCGCCAGCACCAGCAACAGCGCCGCCATTATCGCCCGCGCGCCTTGACGTCCATCGCCGCGCCTGGGGTGGGGCCTGGGTTGCCAGGAGGGAGGCGGGCGGGTGGAGGGATTGGCCGCGAGTAGCTTGGTCGACGACAGAAGTGGCCGGCGGAAAGGGGCTCTTATTTACTCTTTACGATCAGTGCAACGAAATAAAAGCATCAGTACAACTGCTCGACTTCATCAGTTCAAAAAGGGTAACAGAATAATATTCTGTTATGCGTAATAGAATAGCCCAGATGTGTGTGTGTGTGTGTCTATATATATATATATATATATATATATCAATTAGGCTTCAAGTGCGTACTTGTTGGTTAAACCTATGTATAAATTGTACCACTAAATACGACTAGTAAGTAGTACAGTTGCAGTACTAGTATACGTCGGTCAAATTATTCATCATGTCCAGTTTCAAAAAAACATTATTCATCATGTCCGCACATTGAATTGACGTGACAACACGCCGCCCGTGAGGTGACACAAGAATCCCGGAGGCGTGCAGGTATTCTGGACTTCAGATTTTGAGTACCACTTATCTGTCGAATCTTTCATCATTCACTTAAAACAGTCGATTGGTCATACATTGAGTAGCATATAACTGGAATTACTGATGCAAATCGAAGAAGGATTGGCCGGTGCTGCCGGCTGGCGTCAAGTTCGATCCCACGGATCAGGAGCTGATCGAGCACCTTGAGGCTAGAGTGAGTGCTGACAGCACGAGATCTCACCCTCTCATCGATTTGTTCATACCAACCATCTACAGCGAGCATGGTATATGCTACACCCAACCTGAGAAACTTCCAGGTAAGACACCGATCGTTCGTCTACTTGCACAAACATATTCCTTTGTTTATAGCTCTATTTTTCTTTTTAGACGCGGACCTGGTGAAGCAATTACAATTTGACAGTTAATATAAAGTGAAACAAGTGACTGCAACATGCCAAAGATGTTATGAAAATGCCAACTACGTACACTAAAACCTGTATTCGACAATACTGCAGGTATCACACTGAGTGGCCTAAGGAATCATTTCTTCCAGCGCTCCAGGGCGTTCAAAAGGGGCACGTGGACACGTCACAAGATACAGTCGGAGTGCGGCATGCACGCGATGTGGCACAAGACTGGCAATACCTTGCCGGTGATGGTCAATAGCCAGCAGACGGGGAGCAAAAAGGTTCTGGTGCTGCACACCAACAAGAACTTCGACCAGCAAAGGACCAACTGGGTGATGCACCAGTACCACCTCGGGGACCTGGAGCAAGAGAAGGAGCGGGAGCTAGTCCTCTGCAAGATTTTGTACTAGACGAACACTAGGGCCAGGAGTAAAAAGATTATAAGTTAGTTTGGTATTGGTAGTTGTACTACCTTGTCGTCCGCAAGTTGGTATTGTTGTTAACGATCTTTTGGTATGAACTTGCATTTGCTTCCAACCATCATGTCGACGGTCGACATGGATATAAAGTTGAATCATTTGTTTCGAAACGAATTTTCAGGCACCTAATTTTTATTTGATGGGTAGCATAAGCACCTGCCGTTCGAATTCTCAGTTCTCCAATTTTTTTGAAACAAGTGCATGCACTTATTATCACAATGAAAAAACAATATCCCTGCTGCATCCCAGTTATCAGTCCATACTTGCAGAATTCTCTCGTTTATTGAGCATGTATATTGTTTTTTCAGGTCGAGCAAGTTTCAACTGGGTTGTAGACTGCCCAGGCTTGGTTTTGTCTTTAACAGGCCCAGCCCATGATGATAATGGGGAACAAAGATCCAGCAGGTATCTACTAGCCTCTGGCCCGCCAGCGTTAGTTATATTTTGTCTTACAACATCCGCAAATAGTTTTTTTACTGAATCAAACACACAGCACAGTTCTATTTTCCTCTTGAAACGCATGTCCTACATCCGTTTTTTAATCTCTACCTATAGTTTTACTAGTTCATATACACATATCATTATATTGAAAACACAAAAAATTCCCTTTTCATCCTTATTTTTGTTGTTTTTTCCCACCCAGCACTAATTTTTTTACCACTGGTTTTCCCTTAAACCAACTCAATTGTCCCACGTCTTATTTGCTTACAAAAACAAAACAATTTTTTTGGCAAATCAATAAGTTTTTAAAAAAATGTTTATCATTTCAGGATTACAATAGTTCGGACTCCACCAAAATATGCAAAATAAGGTTGAACTTTTTGATCGTGGTCCTGGGCAGAAAATGGGATGTAATAAATTACTTAAGAATTAGCAAATGGGCTGCAAATTATAAAAAAATAGCAAATGGGCTTTATGTTGTCTGCCACAGATTTGGAGGCTGACTTGTGGGCCTACTAAGTTCATGCATACACAAGGTTTCTCAAAAAATAAACTTAGTCAACAATCAACTCTACCAGCGTCAGACCGTTAGATGTCAATCTAACGGCAATCGTGCTTCTTTAGTCTTTGATCTTCCAGCCCCAGCTGCCCAAACTAGCGCCGCCGGAACCGCCTGCTCCCGCCTCCCGTGGCCGACCGTGCTGCCGGGCAGGCCTCACGGCCCCATTATACTCGCATCCCTGGCCTGTCTATCCCTCTACTCACCCACACCTCCTGTTATTTTCCGGCGACGGCAGCCGAACCAGTCAACCCTCGTACTCTCCATCGCGTGGGCAGCCACTGCCGTGTCTTCCCCGGCTCCGTGCCGTTCCCTTCGTAGGCCTTGCCATCATCCACCGCCTTGGTGCTCTCGGTGCGGTGTGGTCAACTTGGTCAGCGAACGACATCCATCGAAAGTGGACTGTACGTGGAGAGGCTGACAGCTGGGTCCACGGCCACACACAAGGAAATGCCTCCTTATTACGCGCAAAATAATGATTCCTCCACCTGACATCTCGGACCCGTCAGAAGGGCCTCTGTATTTCGTGAAAAAAGTTCCCTCTGCTAACAGGTCGGACCCACCAACTATATCTTCGCACGCAAGGAAGTGCCTTCTTATTGCGCACAAAAAAATGAATACCCCCCTGCCAGTTGGGACCCACCATAGTGGGAGGCTGACTTGTGGGCCTACTAAGTTGACGGGGACGGAGGGCTTTGTCAACTTAGTCAATATATGAACGATTCTTGCTCCAGTGACCGTACGATGTCCATCCAACGGTCGTAGTGCTTCTTCAACCTCTGGTCTTCTTACTCCAGCCGCCCAAAGCAGCACCGGTCGTGCTGCATGCTCCTGCCTCCCGTGGCCGGCTGTGCTGCCGCGGAGGCCTCACCGCCCCCATACTACTCCTACTGCTGGCCAGCCACTCCCCCTGTTATTCTGCGGCGACGGCAGTCCCACACCGCAGCTGAACCAGTGAACCCTCGTACTCCTCTCCACGTGGGCATCCACTGCCGTGTCTTCCCCGACTCCGCGTCGTCCCCTTCCTAGGCCTCGCCGTGGTGCTCTCGGTGCGGCGTGGTCAATGTGGCAATGATGGACTTCCATCGGAAGAGTACTGTACGTGGAGAGGCTGACAGCTGGGTCCACAGCAGCCGCAAGGAAGTGCCTCCTTATTACACGGAAAATAATTATTCCTCCACCAAACAGCAGGGACCCACCGGACGGGCCACCAGTATTTCGCGAAAAAAATGTTTCCCCCTGACTGCTAGGACCCACCGGACGGGCCACCGTATTTCGTGAAAAAAACGTCCCCCCCCCCCACTGTCAGCTCGGACCCACCGGAAGTGCCTCCTTATTATGCACAAAAAATTGAATACTCCCCCTGCTAGATGGGACTCACCTTGGTGGGAGGCTGACTTGTGGGCCTACTAAGTTGACGGGGACGGAGGGCTTTGTCAACTTAGTCAATATGAACGATTCTAGCTCCAGTGACCATACGATATCCATCCAACGGCCGTAATGCTTCTTCAACCTCTGGTCTTCGTGCTCCAGCCGCCCAAAGCAGTGCCGATCGTGCCGCATGCTCCTGCCTCTCATGGCCGGCTGTGATGCCGCGGAGGCCTCACCGCCCCCTACTACTACTACCGCTGGCCAGGCCATCCCTCTACTCACCCACACCCTCTGTTATTCTGCGGTGACGGCAGCCTCACACCGCAGCCGAACTAGTGAACCCTCGTACTCCTCTTCACATGGGCATCCACTCCTGCGTCTTCCCCGGCTCCGCATCGTCCCCTTCCTAGGCCTCGCCGTCATCCACCTCCGTGGTGCTCTCGGCGCGGCTTGGTCAATGTGGTCAATGATCGACTTCCATCGGAAGAGTACTGTGCGTGGAGAGGCTGACAGCTAGGTCCACGGTGGACGCAAGGAATTGCCTCCTTATTACGCGCAAAATAATTATTCCTCCACCAGACAGTAGGGACCCACCAGACGGGCCACCGTATTTCATGAAAAAATGTCCCCCCCCCCCCGACTGTTGGGACCCACCGGCTACACCTTCGCATGCAAGGAAGTGCGTTCGGGCAAAAAAATGATTCGCCCCCCTGACTGCTGGGACCCACCAGCTACATCTTCGCACGCAAGGAAGTGCCTGACAGTTGGGATCCGCCTGGTCGAAGCGTACGTAGCGTTGTCATTCTGGTCGCGAACGTGTACGTACATACTGGTGGATGTAGAGGTGCGCACTTGTCATAGTAGAGGTGCGCACGTAGCATGTACACGTACGTACAGCGACCAGTGAGAAAGATAGAAAATATGGCCAAATATGTGTACATATGGGCGGGGTCTCGAACGCCTACTCGCGCATACGTATGGCCAGAGCTCGTGTACATGGCTGGGTTGGAACGGAGAAACAGCGTCGTCGTCATGTTCATGGGGAGCCAACCGGCTGGGTCGGAACGGAATGCGTCGTCGTGTTCATCGCGAGGGCTTGGACAGAATAGGCGATGGAAACGAGGCCTGGCGTACCACAGAACGGAGGAAACGGCCTTGTGTTTGACCGGCCACGTTCGAAACGGGATCCTGTTCATTGGGAGGGGTCTGGCGTACCGCAAAACGGAGGAAATGGACCTTCTACGATCGAAACAGGGGTCCTGTTGATCGGGAGGGGTGTGGCGTACCACAAAATGGACGAAACGGACTTGTGTTGGAGCGCTACGGTCGAAACGGGGGTCCTGTTCATCGGGAGGGGTGTGGCGTACTGCAAAACGGGACTCCACGGGACACTGTTCAACTCCACCATCGACCTCCTCCAGCCTCCATGGGCTACTATTCATCCACCGTCGACCTCCTCCAGCCTCCACCGGCTCTTGTTCAGCCAGCCTCCACCGCGCACTACTCCACTGGCTACTATTCAACCACCCCTCCACGGGCTCCTATTCAACCACCCCTCCACGGGGCTACTGTTCATCCACCCCTCCACCGTCTACTGTTCATCCATCCCTCCACGGGGTCGTCCTATTCATCCAGCCCTCCGCAAGGTCCTGTTCATCCAACCCCAACCGGCTCGATCGATCGGGGTCCTGTTCATCCAGAGGCAACGCCATGGGGTCCTGTTCATCCACCCCCACCACTTATTGTTCATCCAAACCCCCCTACAACGCTCACTATTCATCTAGAGGCAGCATCGATCGGCTTCAGTTAGCAGCAGTAGCGAAGGAATCGCTCGATCGGGTTCAGTTAACAGCCATCGATCGATCGCTCGGGTTCAGTAACGCGTAGCTTGCAGTGGAATCGCTCGGGTTCAGTTAGGCGACGCCTTGCTCGGGTTTAGTTAGAGCCCAACGCCTCGCACACACGTGCGTACGTGTACAAGAGAAACGCGCATCGCTCGGCCCCCGACCACCCACCGTAACCGGGAACTCCCCAAAATTTTCCTCGCCCTTGCTTCTACCACGGTTTTTTTCGTCATGGACGGCCCAAATAATGTCATGCAGCCGCGTCTCCGGCCCGCCCAGGATGAAAAGCCCAATTTCTGTCATGATTTTTTGTCATAGAAGTAGGAGCCCACCACTCTATCATGATATCGGGTTTTGTCACAATTATCGCCATAGAAGTGTCATAAGTATGATAGAAAAAAATTGTTCGGCCCAAAATGTCATGGATGTGTCTTTTTTTATAGTGACGGCGCCGATCTGGCGAAAGAACGGCTTGGCGTGGCGGTCTGAGGGAGGCGCCTGCGATCTGCCCAGGAGAGCTGCGACGATCGGGGGCGCCGGTGCCGCATAGTGGGCGAGGAAGAGGTTGCGCAGTTCCTCCCAGGAGGCCATAGAAGATGCCGGCAGGTTGAGCAGCCAAGCGCGGGGGACGCCAGTGAGGGCCATGGGAAGCCAGTTGGCCATGACCTTGTCATCGCCTCCGGCCTTGAGGACGGCCTACTCGTATGCCAGCAGGAAAGCCAGTGGGTCCGCCGCACCGTCGTAGCGCGGCGGCATCTCTGGCTTGAACTTGTGTGAACACTGAACCTGTCACAAGGTGGGGGCCAAGGCTCGGAGACTCCTGGCCCCGGTGCTGGTGTCGGCTGCCGGGGCCGGAGGCGTGATGCCCGCCATGGGGGCGGAGCACGGTGTTGGTGGAGAGCGGGTTAACGAAGGGAAGAGCTCTGGTGCACCCCTACCTGGCGTGCTAAATGTCGGGTATCGGGTTCCGGCAAAACCCTTAAGGTTCGAACCCTGGGGTGCGCAAGAAGATCTCCTCCTACTAAATCTCGCTCTCGGCCTCGCCGCGATCCCTGAGCTAAATCGATGAGCAACACAAGACACAAGATTTAGACAGGTTTGGGCCACCGTGGTGGTGTAATACCCTACTCGTTTGTGTGGTGGTGGATTGCCTCTTGGGCTGATGATGAACAGTACAGAGGAGGAACAACCTCGCGAGGAGAGGTGTTCTTGAGCTGGTGCGGTGTGCTGCTTTGGAGGGATTTTATCCCCTTCTACGGTGGTGGCTAGCCCTATTTATAGAGGCCCTGGTCCTCTTCCCAAATATTGAGCGGGAAGTGATCCAACAACGGCCATTTTCAAAGGGGATAGCAAGTACAAGCTATACTGACTAAAGGTGGTCTTTGCCTGCCAAAGGTGCTGGTGATGACGTTGTCTTGGGCTCCACGATGACCTCCGTCCTGCCGCTCTGCTAGTCTTGTTATTGTTGCACCGGTATGGAAACCGTTGCCTGATGCCTTGGTACTCCACGCCTATGCTTGCCTCCTTTGCACCAAAGAGGAAACAAGGACACTGCAAGGGCTGTCGCCCGCCTAGCTCGATCGTCATGACTTGCGTCATGGGAACCTCGCGAGGTACCCCTTGCCTTGATCTCTCCTCCTCCTCGCGAGCCTGCCTAGTGAGGCCACTCCTGAGGAGGCCTTGTGTCGTCCGCCCCGTGAGGCCTGGCCCCTCGCGAGGGTCTTGAGTGTTAGTTGGTGAAGACGGGCCGTACTAGGCCACTGGTTGAGCCACGCTGCAGGCTGCAGGCAGGCAAGTCTGGGGACCCCCGTTCCTAGAACACCGACAGTTGCCAGTTTCCTGCATTCTTTTGAGGTATCTAGATGTCTACTACGCCCCTGGCTTGGTCGCCTCCGTCGAACCCACCCTGCTCGATTAGGTTGCGCCCCTCACTCGGGGTGAACCTGTGAGCTCCGGCAAGCAATTTGTGGTTCGCCCTCGAAACAAAACCGTGGGCGCTTAGATGTGGGCTGGGTCGGCATCATGATTTTGTGCAGTGCCATGAACATATTGTTAGAATTAATGGGCTAGGCCCATAGCAATTTCTAAAATCTCAAAGCGCGTGTGTAAAATGGCAAGTGGTGGTGCTAAGTTTAGTCCCACCCCGGAAGTTGAAGAAGAGTTGGACCTCTTTATATAATGGGTTCTCTCCACCACTCTAAGTGGTGTGTGAGAAGAGAAAGGGAAGACCACACGCGCACGCTCGCTCGCCTCACCTGGCCGTGGCGTGGCGTGGTGTGGCGTGACGAGGCGAGGCGAGGCGAGGCGTATGTGCGACATGCGCGTGAATGGTCCACCGAAATCCAGTCCGTGTCCTTGCAAGAGCGCAGCTTCCTTTTGTCGTTTTACTTTTTATGTCTTAGCAAACAAGTTTTTGATTTCTTGTCCGGTAAGTATTCGAATTAGAAACCGAGTTGGTTTGGGATTGTGATCGCGACACAATACCGCCTCTAGTCCTAATATATATAAAGCTCCCGGCTGCGGCCAAAGATACACCGAAACCACCTAGAGTTTTGCCTCATCTCACAACTTGCGCCGCCGTCGTAATCTACTCCATCCCAAATGCCGGCGTGCATCAGCGCGTGGGAGAGCAGGTCTCCGGAACCGTTCGTCTTTGCGATCCTGCACCGGGAGAGGACAAATTAGGTTTTTGGGAAGCGTTGTGCGCGACTGCTCAAATTCGTCATCACGGGTCGTCTTCCGTCCAAGTCGGGCGGTGCCACTCATCGTCGTATTCATCGCCGTCAGCAGAAAATCATCGCCAACATCGTCATCAACACTGTCGCACCCATAATAGCTAACGGACAGTACGTCCAACATCATCTATTCATGTCTGTCTCTACATCTATTGTTTCGTGTTTGCTGCTGTTATGCATGTCTTGCTGTTCTTCTAGTTTGCTAGATTGTTGCATGCTAGTATCTCTTCTAGTCATGAATTATTTATTGGAATTAATCATGAACTTGCCTAATTTTTCAACAATCCAAAAACCTAAATGTAGGCAATTTCCTGAGTTAACTATGGCTAGATTCGCTGATGCACTGAGGCCGGATAAGTTTACCGGTGTGCACTTTAAGAGGTGGCAGGTGAAGACCACGCTCTGTCTTACTGCTCTAAAAGTTTTCCACGTTAGTGTTGGTGCTCCAGAGGGAATGACTGACGAAGATCAGAGAAAATTCCAGGAAGCCAATACTATGTTTGTGGGATGCATTCTGAGTGTTCTTGTTGACCTTTTGTGTGATGTGTACATGCACATAGATGGCGGAAAGACTCTGTGGGATGCACTGAATGCAAAATTCAGTGCAACAGATGCAGGCAGTGAACTATACATCATGGAGAGTTTTCATGACTAAAAGATGGTGAATAACCGTTCTGTGGTTGAACAAGCTCATGAGATACAATGCATTGTGAAGGAACTTGAACTCCTTAAATGTGTTCTACCCGACAAATCCGTGGCTAGGTGCATGATTGCAAATTTGCCTCCTTCATGGAGGAATTTCGCCACAACTCTGAAGCATAAGAGACAGGAGATATCAGTTGAAAATCTGATTGCATCTCTTGATGTTGAAGAAAAAGCTCGAGCTAAAGACACTACTGAAAAAGGAGGTGAGGTTCAGCCTACCGCTAACATGGTGCAGAGGTACCCACAAAATAAGAACAAAGGGAAGAACAAACCTGTTTTCAACAAGCCTACCAAGACTACTACCTTCAAGAAGAAGTTCAACAAGGCTAAGCTAGAGTGCTACGCCTGTGGGAAGCCCGGACACTTTTCCAAGGAATGCCCTGAACGTGCAGACCGCAGAGGGAAAACGGGCTCCAAGACTGTCAACATGGTGACCGCTAGCAATACTGATGGGTATGGTAATTTACCTATTGTGCTTTCAGTATTTCAATCATCTTCGTGGTGGATTGATTCGGGTGCTAACATTCATGTGTGTGCTGACGTCTCCCTATTTACTTCTTATCAGGTCGCAAGGGATTCTTCTGTCCTAATGGGGAATGGGTCACATGCTTCTGTTCGTGGCATTGGCACGGTGGATCTGAAGTTTACTTCGGGAAAGATCGTGCAACTAAGGAACGTGCAGCATGTCCCTACTATGAATAAGAATCTAGTTAGCGGCTCCCTTCTATGTCGAGATGGATTTAAGGTAGTTTTAGATTCGAATAAAGTAATCGTGTCAAGATTTGGACAATATATAGGAAAAGGCTATGAGTGCGGAGGCTTGTTTCGCTTTTCCCTTTCAAATTTTTGCAATAAGTCAATAAACCAAATTTGTGCTAGTGTTAATGATGATGCAAGTATTTGGCTCTCGTTTATGTCATGTTAATTTTGGTTTAATGTCTCGGCTATCCAGCATGAGTTTAATTCCGAACTTCATCGTTGCCAAAGGTTCTAAGTGCCATAGTTGTGTGCAATCGAAGCAACCTCGAAAGCCTCATAAGGCTGCCAAGGAGAGAAACTTGGCACCTCTAGAACTCATACATTCTGATTTTTGTGAGATGAATGGTGTGTTGACAGAAGGTGGAAAGAGATATTTCATGACTTTGATTGATGATGCGACTAGATTTTGCTATGTTTATTTGTTGCAAACTAAAGATGAAGCATTAGACTACTTTAAAATCTATAAAGCTGAAGTTGAAAATCAACTAGAGAGAAAGATCAAGCGTCTTAGGTCCGATCGTGGTGGAGAGTATTTTCCCAAAGTTTTTGATGAATTTTGTGAGGAACATGGTATTATTCATGAGAGGACGCCTCCCTATTCACCCCAATCAAATGGAGTGGCCGAGAGGAAAAACCGCACATTGACTGACTTGGTGAATGCCATGTTAGACACTGCTGGTAATCTAAGGCATGGTGGGGGGAGGCTCTATTGACTTCATGTCATGTCCTGACTAGAGTTCCCAACAATAAAAAGGAGAAAACCCCTTATGAGGAGTGGGTTGGGAGAAAACCATCACTTTCTTATTTGCGCACTTAGGGATGTTTGGCAAAGGTCAATATTCCTATTCCTAAGAAACGCAAACTTGGACCAAAGACAGTAGATTGTGTCTTTCTAGGGTATGCTCAACGGAGCATTGCTTATAGGTTTTTAGTGGTAAAATCTGAAGTACCTAATATGCATGTTGATACTATAGTGGAATCTCGTGATGCAACATTTTTTGAAAACATATTTCCTATGAAAGATATGCATAGCATTGCTAGATTTTCTTCTGAGATAATTCCTGAATCTAGTACAATTGATGGATATTTTGAACAACTACATGAGGAAGTCCTTGAGAAGGATAACGATGAAGTTCCTATAAGGAACAAGAGACAAAGGATTGCAAAATCCTTTGGTGATGATTTCATTGTATACCTTGTGGACGACACACCCAAGACGATTGCAGAAGCATATGCATCTTCGGATGTAGATGATTGGAAAGAAGTTGTTCATAATGAGATGGACTCAATTCTTTCTAATGGAACTTGGGAACTAATTGAAAGACCATATGGTTGTAAACCTGTGGGCTGTAAGTGGGTGTTCAAAAAGAAGCTAAAGCCTGATGGTACTATTGATAAGTACAAGGCGTGGCTAGTGGCCAAGGGCTACACTCAGAAAGAAGGCGAAGATTACTTTGACACCTATTCACCCGTTGCTAGAATGACCACCATTCGAGTGTTACTTTCATTGGCTGCCTCTTATGGTCTTATCATTCATCAAATGGATGTAAAGACAGTTTTTCTCAATGGAGAGTTGGAAGAGGAAATCTATATGGATCAGCCTGACGGGTTTGTGGTAAAGGGTGAAGAGAGAAAGGTGTGCAAGTTGTTAAAATCTTTGTACGGTCTGAAACAGACACCTAAGCAATGGCATGAGAAGTTTGAAAGAACTCTGACTTCTGCAGGATTTGTCATTAACGAGGATGATAGGTGTGTTTACTATCGCCATGGTGGAGGCAATAGTGTCATATTATGTTTGTATGTGGATGACATACTCATCTTTGGTACAAACATTAATGCAATTAATGAGGTCAAGTCTTTTCTATCAAAAAGTTTTGACATGAAAGATCTGGGAGAAGCCGATGTAATTCTAAACATCAAACTTATTAAGGATGAGAGTGGGATTACGTTAAAGCAATCTCACTATGTTGAGAAGGTCTTGAACTGATTCGGTTTTATGGATAGCAAGCCTTCTCCAACACCTTATGATCCCAGTGTGACACTCATAAAGAATAAGAAAGAAACGAGAGATCAATTAAGATACTCTCAAATTGTCGGTTCACTCATGTACTTAGCTAGCGCTACAAGACCAGATATCTCTTTTGCTGTGAGCAAACTGAGTAGGTTCATGTCCAACCCGGGTGATGATCATTGGCATGCACTAGAAAGGGTCTTGCGCTATCTGAGAGGTACTATGAGTTACGGAATTATTTATTCAGGGCATCCTGCTGTGCTAGAAGGATATAGTGATTCAAATTGGATCTCCGGTGTTGATGTACTCTACGCAACAAGTGGGTATGTATTTACTCATGAAGGTGGCACAGTGTCATGGAGGTCTTGCAAGCAAACCATATTGATGAGGTCAACTATGGAAGCAGAACTAACTGCTTTGGACACAACTACTGTTGGGGCATAATGACTGCGTGAGCTCTTGATGGACTTGCCGGTGGTTGAAAAACATGTACCGGCTATTCTTATGAATTGTGACAACCAAACGGTTATCTCTAAAGTGAACAATTTTAAAGATAATGCAAAGTCATCAAGACACGTGAAGAGACGTTTGAAGTCTGTCAGGAAGTTGAGAAACTCCAGAGTAATAACTGTTACGTATATACAAACAGACAAAAACCTGGCAGATCCCTTTACAAAGGGACTATCACAAAATGTGATAGATATTGCATCGAGGGAGATGGATATGAGACCCATAGATGTTACACCATAGTAATAACCCAACCTTTGTGATCGGAGATCCCGTGAATTAGGATCTGGGAAGAACAAGCTATTGGTTAACTGAGGAGAGTAATAACTAATGACCGTCTCCAAGTGAAGATGCAAAACTCTCAGAGCTGTAAGGCTCAGATCTGTAAGGCAGGTTGGTAACATTCCTTAACGTGGTTCTATTGGCTATAATTAGAAAAGATGTTGTCCTACAGAGCAGTCTTGAAAGAACACACCTATATGAGTTATGATTGTAAACATCGCAGTCTATGAGATTTGGGTGATCTCTAGTAAGCTCACGAAGAGACCAGGGAGTATGACGTACAAGCTCCAAACCGCAGAGTAGCCTACTGGCAATCGGGTACTGGTGAAGACTTTGAGTGAAACCTGTTCACACAAAACAAGCAATTCAAGGCATAGTCCATTGTCAAGTTGTGAATGGATGTAGCTTAAAGTTCTAGGCAGAAATTCAACTTGACAGTCTCTCCTGAAACACTGGTATATTAAACAAGTGGTGAGATAAGGCAAATCTCTAAATGGGTATTTGAGATCTGATGGGGGATTGTTAGAATTAATGGGCAAGGCCCATAGCAATTTCTGAAATCTCAAAGCCCATGTGTAAAATGGCAAGTGGTGGTGCTAAGTTTAGTCCCATCCCGGAAGTTGAAGAAAAGTTGGACCTCTTTATATAGTGGGTTCTCTCCATCACTCTAAATGGTGTGTGAGAAGAGAAAGGGAAGACCGCACGCGCGCTCGCTCGCTCGCCTCGCCTGGACGGGACGTGGCGAGGCGAGGCGAGGCGTACGTGCGACATGCGCGTGAATGGTCCGCCGAAATCCGGTCTGTCTCCTTGCAGGAGCGCAGCTTCCTTTTTGCCATTTTACTTTTTATGTCTTGCCAGACAAATTTTTGATTTTTTGTCCGGTAAGTATACGAATTAGAAACCGAGTCGGCTTGGGATTGTGATCGTGAACACACAATACAACGAAAACACCTAGCATTTTGCCTCATCTCACAACATGCGCCGCCGTCGTAGTCTACTCCATCCCAAACGCCGGCGTGCATCTACGTGTGGGAGAGCAGGTCTCCCGAACCGTTCGTCTTTGCGATCCTTCATCAGGAGAGGACGAATTAGGTTTTTGGGAAGCGTTGTGTGCGACTGCTCAAATTCGTCATCACGGGTCGTCTTCCGTCCAAGTCGGGCGGTGCTACTCATCGTCGTATTCATCGCCGTTAGCAGCAGATCATCGTCAACATCGTCATCAACACCGTCGCACCCATAATAGCTAACGAACAGTAAGTCCAACATCATATGTTCATGTCTGTCTCTACAGCTATTGTTTCGTGTTTGCTGATGTTATGCATGTCTTGCTGTTCTTCTAGTTTGCTAGATTGTTGCATGCTAGTATCTCTTCTAGTCATGAATTACTTACTGGAATTGATCATGAACTTGCATAATTTTCCAACACATATATACATACAATACAATACACTTTTTTTTGGAATTATAGATACATACATACATACACTTGGAACGCAACGTCTGTTAATTTATTTCGCATGACATTCTGTTACGGAGGAACAGGACGCGACACGACACGCAGAAGACACTAACAGAAAGCATTTGCATCCGATCGGTTTAAACAGCTGGTTAGCAGCGGCCCCGTCGGCCGCGGTGATCAGCTCATGAGATGATGCGGGCATCCGCAGACTTGGTGAGCCCCCAGCTGTGCAAGACGGCGCCGGAGACGTCGTAAAAGGCGAGGTGCGCCTCGGTCGCGGTGAGTTTCATGGACAAGAAGCCCTGGCCGTCATACAAGAACTCCATCTTGTCAGACGTGGCCTTGAACTTGCCCGCCCACGCTTTGGACCCGCCGCCGCTCGTCACGAACTCCACCGGGCTGTCGATGCTGCTGATGCGCTGCAGGCAGTGGTCGTGACCGTTGAGGTACATGTCAACCCCATGGGCCTGCATGCACGCGACACAGAAAGTGTTGGCCATGGTCATCCACAATGATGCATGCATGGGCAACATGTCGAACGTACCTTGAGGAGTGGTAGGAGGTGCTCGCGGAGCTCGGTGGTGTTGCCGTGCTCGCAGCCGCTGCTGATGGGGTGGTGGCCGACGACGACCTTCCACGTCGCGTTGGACGCCGCCAGGGCGTCGTCCAGGTCCTGGAGGAGGGTGGCGATGTAGGTGTCGCGGGGAGCCACGTTCCTCCAGTCGAACTTGCTCTCGTTCCAGTACTTGAGGACGAAGGGCGACGTGTCCACCAGGAAGAAGTCAACGATGTCTGCCTCCACGATGAAGGACTTGTTGACGGAGGTCCACCGGCTGTCCACCTCGCGGATGGCGGGGCTCTGCTGCGCCAGCGCGTCGCCCGTGTAGTCGTGGTTGCCGAGGACTGCATGCATGCATGCCACACCCGTGACGCAGTTGCATATGGTGTGATCGAGAAGAGAAGGAATAGTCGCGGCAGTTACGGATGCATACCGATGTACCAAGGCTTCTGAAGGCTGGAGGCGGTGTAGATGTCGGTGAAGGACGCCATGAAGAAGGCCGTGTCGTTGTCGCCGGCGAGGCCGTCGTTGTAGAAGTTGTCGCCCGTGGAGATGACAAAGTCGGCGGCCAGCTTCTCGCCGACCACTCCCATCTGTCAACACGTATACACTTTGGCCAATGACTGGGAGTTTTCTTGACGATAAGATGTAGTAGTACAACTAATTAAATGACCTCTCTGCTTTCGGCTACTTATATGACAAAGGGCAGCAATCAGTTTGTACCAACTACTACTTATATGACAAAGGGCCCGCTCTTATCTCTTGGCAATCAGCTACACGTGAAATGGCAGTGATGCTAAAGCTAGCATATTGTTAATTAAGCACCAATAGTTTGTAAGTAGGTGTTTATGTATTTAACTCGTACAAATTGGGTTAGCATTCTTTAAGCACTCACATATAAGTACGTTAAAAAAAACATAGAACTCAGTTTGCGAGTGTACCTGCTCGGCAACCAGTGTCTGGTTGTACTGTCCACCCCTTCCCCAGTCCCCGACGGCGAGCACGGTGAGTGACCCGTCCTCCTTGGGCGAGTGCTGCACCCGCTGCAGCTCGGCCGCCACCGGCGAGAGCAGCACCAGCGCGCTAACAAGGACGATCGCAATCACCGCCATTTTCGGCCGGTCGGCGATCGAGCTAGACGACTTGAGCCAGTTGCTGGATGGAGAAGAGAGCAAAGTGGAGGCGATGGCTAGACGAGCACCCAATCACGGGTATTTGTAGCGGCCGGCCGGGCCGGGGCAGTGGTCGAGCATTCGAGCTGAGGTTGCTTTTGGCGCCACCCCCAATGATTTACGTCGGTTGGCTGCAATTAATTAAAGATCAATTGCTGATAAGATGCGTGAGTGCTACGTACTCGCGGGGCATTCAACAGGGGAGGTTGGCGCGTTGCATTGCATTGCATTGCATGCACGGACGAGATGGACGGATGGTTAACCCACGGCCGGGACGTGCATGCATGCTTGCTTGCTTGCGGAGAACAGCCTGGGTATCCCTCAAGTTATATCCTCCGTAAGCTCTACAAGTACATACAGTGCTGTGGGATCGTGGTACTGGCTTTTTCAAGGCTACGAGATACTCCCTCCGTCCTTTAAAGAGTGTATTTCCAACTTTGTTGGAGGGTCAAACTATCTCAAAGTTTGACTGAGTTTGTGCAAAAATATATTAATGTTTGTGAAATCAAATAGGTATATGATGAAAGTATATTTTATCATGAATCTAATGCTACTAATTTGATGGCATAAATGTTGATGTATTATTATATAAACACGGTCAAATGTAAAAAAGTTTGACTTTCCAAGAAAGTTGGAAGTACACTCTTTAAAAGACGGAGGGAGTACTCCATTGCACGCTCAAGCAAAGCTTTGTCCTTCGACTCCCTCTCCTGGCCCTCCTTGTCTGAGATTCCGCGGCCAAAAGGTGTCTCGGAGCGATGGAGGGCGTGGCTCTCCTCTGCGAGCACAAATGTTCATGGTTTTGCCGTGCCAGAGGATTGTGCCAAGGACACCGTGTCTACTTGCTGCAATGATCTTAATCTAACAAAGTTGAAAGCCTGGGATCTCTACTTCGTCAAGGAATCCATAAACATTTTGTTGTTGGAGGTGACTTTAAAATTACTATGAAAATTTCTCAAAAAATATAAAAATAAACCAGGCACTCCTAGGCATTGCAGCTTTGTTTTTAATGTGATCATTGAATGAGTGGGTTGAGGAATGTACAAATGAATGGCAATGCAATTTGCTTAGGGGAACAATCTCCCTAACCTACTTTTGAAAAGTTGGATACTATCCTTTGTTGTACAGGTTGGGAGGAAAATTACCCTTTAAGTGTAGTCAATGATCTAGTTAGAGAGGATTATGGCCGTGCTCCTTTATTCTTAGATACAGGAGATGTCGTTAACTCTTATACTTTGTTTAGATTTGAAAACATTTTGTTCTTGCGAGATGGGATAAATAAAATTGCTATTGATGTGTGACTTGATCCTAATATCATGGGATCTAATATCGAGAGGTGGCAAAACAAGCTCAGGAAGCTTAGAGCCAAACTACAAGGTTTGAATAGAAAGATGAGCGCTTGGTAATACAGAGTTTCAAAAAAATTGTTCTTACCAAGTTAGATGTTATATTGATAAGTTCGATGAATTGCATGGCCTCATTGCTCACACGAGGCAGGAGCAAGAAAATATGGTATCACAATTGGATAGGCTCATGAAGCAGGAAGGATTAAAATGGAAACAGAGAGCTCAAATTGCAGAAATATTGCAAGGAGATAGTAATGCCAAATATTTTCATGCCATGGTTAATGGGAGGCGTATGAAAAATAGGATCTTATCTCTTGATCAGGATGAGGGACATATCAAAGGAGCAGATAAAGAACTTATTACTTATGTTAGATATATTTTTTATGATAACTTGTGTGGGCGCCCTGAGATGTCTAATGTTTCCTTAGATATAGACAATCAAGAGTTGTCCATCCAGAAGCACAAAGTTAGTTGCATATCTCATTATGGAAGAAAATAAGGTGGGTTTTTCTGGTATGGCCCATATAAGTCACCTGGACCTGATGGTTTTACTGCATGATTTTATCAGCATTTTTGGCAACTGATTAAATTTGACCTGAAAGACCTCTTTGATGATTTTCATTAGGGGGATTTGGATATCTCTAGGCTAAACTATGGGGTTATCACTTTGGTTCCAAAAACCAAAAAGGCCTAGAAAATTCAACAGTTTAGACATGTATGTCTTCTGGATGTTAGTTCTAAAATATTTACAAAGGTCTTGATGAATAGGCTTAATGGGGTTGCTGGGGATGTAATTTCACCTATGCAAACTGCCTTTGTAAATGGAAGATATATTATGGAAGGGGTGATGATCCTTCATGAAGCTTCAAACAACATTCATGCAAAAAAATGGTCTTATCTTTAAGGTTGACTTTGAAAAAGCTTATGATAAGGTCAAATGGCCTTTGGTATTGTAAATGCTTAACATGGAAGGATTTCCAAGCAAATGGATCGGTTGGGTTATGTCTACCATTAGAGGAGGGAAATGTTAGCACTAAGGTTAATGATAACATTGGCCCTTTTTCCTACTTACAAATTACAAAGGTTTAAGGTAGGGGAACTCGTTATCCCCTTTGATCTTTGATCTGGCAGTTGACACTCTGCCCATAATCATGGATAGTACTAGACATAATGGGTTGGTTAAATGAAAGATGGAAGATGATATTGAGGCGAGGGGGGGTTAACATGTTGCAATGTACATGTGACACAATATTGCTCCTCCAAGATGATTTTGATAGTTCTCACAACTGAAGATTCATTTTGTATTTGTTTGACAACATGTCAGGTTTAAAAAACAATTTTCACAAAAGTTAATTGTTTCTTTTTTGGGGGGAGGGGGTTGGTGATAAAGAAAACTCTTTTGCTAAGATATTCACATGCCACATTGGATCCTTGCCTATGAAATATTTAGGACTACTAATGGATGAAAAAATAATTAGGATAAACAGTGGGAAACCCCTAAAGATAAGACCAAGAACAAATGTAGTAGCTAGCAAGGTAGGTTGTTGGCGAATGCCGGAAGGATCACCTTGATATAGTTCTATTTACTAAGGACTCCCAATTTCATGATGTCCTTTTATGGAGTTTCTGTGGGAGTTAATAGAATTAAGGTTGGATTTTTTTAGAGCTGGACTCTTGTGGCAAGAATAAGCAGAAATAAATATCACTTGGTCAAATGGTCTGAGGTTTGCAGAACAAAAGATTTGGGTGGTTTGCAAAATCAAAATTTGGCCTTGATGAATCAACTATGTTATGTAAATGGTGGTGGAAGATCTTTAACACCCAGGGCTTGTGGAAAATATAATGAAATCCAAATATATGAAAAGTATGTGCATTGCTAGGGTTAGGCCAAAGTAGGGAGATTCCCAATTTTGGAGTAGCTTGCTCAAGCATAAAGAACATTTTATTCTCTTTATGCAAGTTCATGGTGGGTAATGGAGAAAATGTAAGATTTTTGGAAGAGAATTGGATTAGGGGTATACCTTTGAAGACCAATTGTCCTAGATTGTATAATATTTGTTTTGATAAGAACCACTCTATAGCTGAGATTTTTAACAAGGGACTTGATGATATACGGTTTAGGAGAACCTTCTTGGGGATTCTTTAGAACTTTGGAATCATATAAAGAAGGTATGTATGAAGTTTAATTGAATGACCAAGAGGATTGATCAAGTGGACCTTAATAAAAAAAGTGGCATCTTACTACACGGAGCTAATTGTGGATAAGATCAAGTATCCACATATTTTCCAGTGGAAGGCTGAAATGCCTCCCAGGATACACAAAAAATTGTGTGGATTCTGCTTAAAAATAGTGTGTAAACTAGAGATAATTTGGCAAAAGGGGTTGGCATCATGACCAGGCTTTCCCTTTTTGGGGCAGAAATTAAATTTTTAATCACCTGTTTCTGCAATGTTCGGTTGCTAGATTGCTATAGAATAACATGAAATGTGCCTTTAATCTAATGGAAATTCTTGATAATATACATGATTTTTTATGTATGGATTAAAATATTTGGTAAAAATTAAAACACGTCATGTTAGTTGGGGTGTCCGTGGTCTTTTTGACTATTTGGTGCTTAAGAAATAGATGTGTCTTTGATAACAAAACAATTGTCAATCCTACCGTTCCTGTCAAATGAGCAATAAAGAATTGTCGGGCATTTTCTAGGATGACTTGGACAAGATGTCAAGATCTACGACAGCAAATGCATAGTGGCTTGGCAAAATATTGCAGACCCGAATGCTATGGCGGTCTCAGAGTAATTGATCTGCATAAACGCAGTTTATGCGTTTGAGATGGAGGTTGCCTATTGTACATAGATCCGTGTGATGTTCCACAATCTGGCACATTTCAACGTTGAAGAGGGTCACAATGCCATTTTCTAGATGGTCACGATACCCTTTTATAGAGTGGTGGATGGTTGAACGGGACATGTGCGGTGGAGATTGCGCCCTCGACGCTTGCCAAACGCCTAAACTCTTTTTCTAAAGAAAGATGGTCAAAGGACATATTAGATCTGATAACTATCAAGTAAAATAACTAGGACAATTGACAATTAGACGCAGGATGACAAGTAAAATTACATGGAAAATCACACTAGCCTTTTCTTCCTCCAATCAATTACCGTCGCCGTAGAATAAAAATTGCACTGAACTAACGGTAGAAGAAAGGGACGCCTGCAAACGCCCTGGCCTTACAGGCTTTAAAAACTCCAACAGAATTTGTCGCTTCAAACTAGATCTAGAAGTTGTTGAAGAAACATTGGTTAGAGAATCACCCTATGCAGTGCAGGCCCGCAATCTAGCACCAGTCTAGAGAGTTGCAGAAACCAGACCATGCCACAGAATAACATGAAACAAGATGTCAAAGTTGTTGCGTCAATAACCACTAAATTGTTTTTCTTGATAAACACACCAACCACCATGATCCGAAAAGAGCCAACAAATATGGCGACACAAAATAGTCTTTTTGAGCATCAATTTCTACAAAAGTATTAGAAATGTTTTTCATCATAGAATTTCGAGTGTGTGTCAAAATAATCAGAACTTATTTTTTCACTATCCATGGGATGCATTTGAGCTCAGGAGCAGAAACTCCCTGTGGCCGTTTCCCTATGTGAAGCTTAACTTCGCAACTCGGTGAAGGATGAGGTAATAGCATGATCGTTTATAATTTAGGCCCTTACATGGCCTCTTATCCTTTAACTCATTATATTTTCTCCTCTAAAAAATGACGGATCCTAGCCGATCTTCTAAACTTAACTCCCTAAAATTGTTTTCGTCAAAACTTCCTAGTTTAAATTTACATACAACATTTCAACCATGACAAAGAGTCATCGAAGATCATTTCCCTCAACCCCTTCATCTACTGTTGAAATGACTACGTTCAATTTAATTGCTAAAAGGAAAAACAAGATGAAAAAGCACAAACTCACTCAGGCAATCTGTCGAACACTTAAAGAGCTGAGGAGGTGTCACGGTTGGTCGACGGCATTGAGGCGATGCCCAAGCTGCTTGTTGGAAGACAATGCAACTCTCAATATTGATCGGGTGCACAACGCACGTATATATGTACAAGTGTAGCCCACAGCCTCATCTATTAAAAAAACTAAGGTGGGGGCGGTAGGAGATTATCCTAACCATATACTCCCTCCATTTTAAAATAAGTGCGCTTCCAGAGGCTACATTTCGTGTTTTGACCCTTTTTGGATACTATTTCAGGATCTGACCCCCCTTCGAAAAAAATTCGGGATTTGACCCTTTTGCCTACCGCCAGAGGCTCCGGCGGTAGGATTGTACAACCTACCGCCAATTGTCCTGGCGGTAGGTGCCTTGACGGTGCCTGACAGCCGTTTGCCGGGGCTGACGTGGAAAAGTTCCTACCGCCGGGGCCCATGGCGGTACTGAAGCCTACCGCCGGAGCCTCTGGCGGTAGGGTCCTGTGTGGTGGATAAGGTGGGGAGGGGCTGGATATTTCCTCTCCCTCCTCAACCACTCATCCAGGCCACACACTACTCACCTCTCCACCGAGCTCAAGTCTCCCCCCCCCTTCTCTCTTTGAAGCACTAGAGCCTCTCAAATCTCTCTCATTTGTTTGAGATTTCTCCGGTGGATTCTTACCATTTTCATCACCCAAGGTAGCTCTCTTATTTCCCCTCATTTTGATTAGTTGATATCTTTGTTTAGCTTGCATTTGCACATTTGGTTGCAAACCCTGGCTCATGTGGTCAAATCAATTCATATGATCCATTTAGGGTTATGTTTGTGATTTCCTTATGTATGATGTGCTTCATTGCTTCTGGAATAGTTTGTGTACCTAGATCTAGTCCTAGTATTACTATACATAATTAGGGTTGGGCTTAAGAAAGCAATTAAACCTAAGTTTACTTTAATAGCAACTTTTGGAAATGTAGGATGGCACCGTTCGTTTCTTTTTAAGCTTCTACTGAGGCGGCTGTGAACCGTGAACGCGAATTGATTGAGGAAAAGATGAACTTGTGGACGAAAGCCATTGATGCGTTCAATGCAGAGTGTAGAGCCTTTTCACATTATTATTTCAATAATGACCGTTCAGAAAATTTTATCGAAAAAAAGGAGAGGCAGATGGAGAAGCTCAAGACGGCGAAAATAATAGTAGGCGTGATCTTGCAATGCAAATTGCATTGTGTGTGACAAGGGGAGAATATGCTGAGATAGACATGGGAAATCATGGTCAGGTCATTGATTGGTTAGTTCGCCAACCATTCTCGTCGGACGGGAAGCGGGCTTCTCGTCGAGCATGGGTCAAAGAAAGAAATGATGTTATTTGTTGCAACCCGGGACCGTACGCCACATAGAATTGCATGAGGCTATGTAATCTTTGTCATTTGGACTGTAATGACATATACCCTTTGATTGGTCGTCATTTTAACTACTATGACTTGTACCCTTAACATTTGAACTCATTAAGAACTTGGTGTTGTATGTCATATCAAGTAACCAAGTGTTGTACTTCATTGAATTTATTTTTTGTTTTGTTGTATGTCATCTTAAACTCGTATATTCATGTAGGATGGACATTCGATCCATGACTATGAACATAGCGTGTGAGAAGCTCATTTCGGAGCGACACCATTGCTTGAAGAGGGAATGTGAAGCATGGTCGAAGAGTTGTGATGAGGCAAATGCGTCCATGAAGGATTTCAACAAGTATAACTTTATCGAGGAACCTTCTGATGCTAAGGAGAAAAAAGCTTTTCGAAAGCTTGTAAAGGAAAAAAGGAAGATGCTTGATGAGCTGCAAGAGCAGGAATATGCTTGCAGACACACTTTGGCAATTGAGATTGCGTTCACTGCTAGCAAAGAAGAATTCCGTGAGATGGACTTTAGGAAACCCGGCCAGGTCATAGGATGGGCAATCAAACAAGGCGTGTCATAGAATCCCGCCCGCCGTGCTGCATGGGCCTAGTTCCGTGAAGCGAATGGTGTGTTGGTTCATTGGGCAGGATCCACCAACTTTCAACTGAAGCGTAATCAAGCGCGTGACGAACAAATTGAACGTCTGATAAGTATGAGAAATATGCTACCTGTTTAGAAAATGTGTCCTTGAGCTTGATCTTCTAGTTTGAACCGATGTCATCTGAACCTGGCCATGTTTTAATTAGTTTCAACATGTGTTATTCGTGGATGTAATGAACTATGTTGAGTTGAGTTATGTATGTGTTTACGACATGGTCATTCTAATATTTGATAAAAGTGGGTTATTGTTCTAACATTCGACAGAAGGGGGTAGGAAAGGGGGGAGGAGAGGATTCAATCCCTACTGCCAGATGTTGTGGCGGTAGGGTGCACGAACCTACCGCCAGTGCCTGTGGCGGTGGGGGTGTAAACTTGTTGTGATGGTAAAACCGGAGGCCTTGGCGGTAGGGGGACCCTACTGCCAGAGGTTGTGGCAGTAGGGTCCCCCTTACCGCCAAGGCTTCCGGTTTCACCGTCACAGCAAGTTTACCCTCCCCCCTACCGCCACAGGCACTAACGGTAGGGGGTGATGACCTTCCCGTCAGAAGCTGTGGCGGTAGGGTCCCTTACCGCCAAGGGCTCCGGTTTTACTGTCACAGTAGGGTTGGCTGGCGGTAGGGTCAAACAACCTACCGCCATCGCCTGTGGCGGTAGGGTATGGCCATACTGAAACAGAGCAAAATAGAGTTGTCCTCTGTTTTGCCCCTCTTCTCAGCACAACAATTCACAGATATTGCAGACAAATAACAGAAATTGCTGACAAACTAAAGTTCATTCATGACACCTTGCACACATCTCGACACCAAATTCAATACAAATGGCAAATTCATTCACGACAAGTTCACGACATATGCATTCTTGCATTAGTACTACATAGTTCATGATAAATTTGGCATGGCTTCATCCGGTTACATGACAAGTCCACCGAAGTGAAGGCTTTACTGAGTCATACGGGGCCATTTCCCCTTCTTATCATGTGCCTCATCCTCCTCTTGTGCCTTGCGAGCCTTTGCAAGCTTTTTTGCCCTCTCCTCCTCACGAGCAAGCTTCTCTTGACGACGCTCTTCCTCCAAGCCTCTTTGAAACCTTTCTTCGAACAGGCGCTAGCGCCTAAGACAATCTTGATATTGGTCCTTCTGGACATCTTCTGGCACTTCATGGTCTATCCATGTGAAGTACTTGCATAGAGGAGGCGGTGACTGCATACAAAATGGATGTTAGAGTTGACACACATTTTAGAGTAACATGTTACTTCTCTAGCATACCGGTGGTTGGTCATAGGCATGAGTTGGAAGCGCACGATCATAAGCATAGTTGGGGCATACAAAATATCTCCTTCCTTCCGTCCATGACTTCTTTCGGTCGGTGGACACCTTCACCTTGCAAACATCTCCACACCAACATGGCGGAATCTTCACATCTTTCTCCTTCACCTTGTCCAAAGATGCGCTCTCCCACTTGTGTGGCATGTCTTCTTGGTTAGCACACGGTGGCCTCGTCATGGAACCGGATGAAGCCATGCCTACAACAATTAAATATGTTAAGTCAAAAAATGAACACATTGACATGTAAAGAGGCAAATATATTAAAAGTGAACACATGGACATATTAAAAGTAGTACCATTCACATTATTTCAACCATCCGGATTGAGCAACATGTCGATAGGCCTTCCCCTATCAACCCGACGTGTCCTAGAACCACCGGATCCACGGCCACAGCCCACTCCAAGGCTAATCCTTCCTCCACGGACACGGCCACCTCCAAGGCTAGTCCTTCCTCCACGGCCACGGCCACCTCCAAGGCTAGTCCTCCGTCCACGTGTTTGACTAGTGCCCGTGTTGGTTCTAGGTTTCTTGCATGTCCTAACGTTGTGTCCTGTGTCGTTGCATTCTCCATAATTGTTGTTCTCCGGTGGCTCCATGAAATGACCACTACCGAATTGCTTTATTCCGGTGTATCCAGCTAGATCATCCATATCACTCCGGAATCTCTTCTTTCTTCTTCTTCCCCTCATAGGCACCATGAGTGCGGGATCTGGCACAATGTCTGGCCCAACATACTCAGGCCATTGTGAGGCATCAAGGAAAGGATTGAACCGAGGCGCCCACGTCAACCTTGTTCGTTCCAATGTGAACTCATGCAACCACACCGTTGTGCCATCGGATACGGGCAAGTTTCTCGCCCGTGTTGCGGTCATCAAATGCGAGCAAGGTCAATGATACTTGTGTGGCCTCTCACACTGGCACCAACGGTTTTTGATGTGCACCTCGTAAGCAACTCCACCATAAGACCTACCGTCCCTTGCTGTCCCACCCGGCTCATCGATTTGATAATCATTTCTTTTTCATTATATTTGATCACTTGTTCTTTGGCAGACTTACGCGCTTGATGCAACAACCAATCATGAACCTTGAATGGATAGTCCATCTTTTCTCCAATCCACTTGGTCGTGCTTTCAGAATGCTTTAGGAACTACTCGTTGAGCTTGATGAAAGTTTACTTGAGTATTGCGGTCACCGGCAAGGAACGGACACCCTTCAACACATTGTTGAAGCATTCCACCATGTTGCTTGTCATGTCCCCATATCACATGCCTCCTTCATCGTAAGCGTGTGACCACTTTTCTTTATCTGGCTCGTGCCTAAGCAAGAATTCTTTCCCCCTTTGTTCTTCTCCAAAGCCTTGAGGAGTTTATCATATCGGCTTTTGAATGTGTCGGTGTTGAATGCAACACAAACAAGGGTAAGGTCTTTGCAAAACTCCTTGCTCTTGCATTCCCGGTAAAAGTTTGCAACAAAGTGTCTCATGCACCAACGGTGTTGAAGCTTTGGAAGACGGGAATGTCAACGTCTATTGCTTTGAGAATCCCATGATGGCGATCCGATATAATGCATACCTCTCGCTTGCCTATCACCTTGGTTCTCACATGCCCCATGAACCACTCCCAATTATCATCGTGCTCCAAAGGCACCAAGGAAAATGCCACCGGCAACACGTTATCATTTGAAGAGTGGGCCATCGCCACCATCAATGTGCCCTTGTATTTGCTGGTCAAGAATGTACCATCTATAGACAAGACTGGTCGACAATACGTGAATGCCTCAATGCATTGTCCAAAGCTCCAGAAGGCACGACGAAACACTCCGTCAATTGACTCCACCCGATGGCGCATTCCCGGGTTTCGATGAGCAATGGCTGCCAACATCTTGGGAAGAATGTTATATGTGGCCTCATAATCACCATGCAACATCCTAATAGCGTTTGCCTTCGCCATCCATGCCTTCCCATACTTGACCGGGTACCCGAAAAGTTCCTCAATCGAAGACATGAGAAACTTGACCTTCACGGTTGGATCATGTGCTATTTGATGCAACAATTTGTATCCCAGATACTCAGACGTGAATTGACGATGTCCTTCGCTTCGGTCGCCTTGTCCGGGGGTACACACGTGTGAGTGCCAACATGACTCTTCAACACCCATTGCCCGGTTTCTTTGATTTTTCTACCGCGGACCTTCCATTTGCAACCTTCTTGGTCACATTTGACTGTGTACCGAAGTTTTTGATTTGAATGACCAACAACAAATGGCCTATGGTTCCTAATGGCATAGTCACACAACCATATCTTGAACTCTACCAAAGAACCAAACTTGATGCCTTTCTTCAAATGAGCATTCTCATCCTCATTTTCTGGTCGAGGATCACTGAATTTGGGGCACGGCGTTGGCTCAGACAACCAGAATTTCAGCCCACCGTCAACGACTGCATTGTCCGCAAGACTCACATCCCTAAACAACGGCGGCCCTCCTTGCCGGTCACCTTCTTGTAGATTTCATTTTCTTGCGCAGTCAACCCATCCTCATCCAGTTCTTCCTCCGGACCCTCGTCATCTGAGTTATACCCACACATACGGTTATATGGGAGGGTACGGTCCATGTCTTGTTGCCGCACAATGACATCCAAGTTACCAATTAGATCGTAATGGATCTCTTCAATCTCCGAGTAAGCATCCTCTTGAGCAACAATAGCATCGTCATCAACATGACCACTAGCATCTTCTTCAACATGAGGAATAGCATCTTCTTCAACATGAGGAATAGCATCATGACGGAGTACTATGGTGCTAGCATTCATATGATCTTCATTGGGTTGGCTACTTGGTGGTTGGCTAGAACAATTGGGGATATACACCTCGGCACTATCATCATATATTGGGGAGGATGCATTGCGGTTGAGATCAATTTGCAAGGGGGGGAGGATCAACCTTTGTGGCAAAGATCTCAAGAGACTTGTCTTGTGATGCGTCTACTTTTTCCTTGTAGACATTCCAATGCAATTGGGAGGTGATGGGCATACTCTTTAATCGGGACTTTACTCTCAATTCAACGTCATACCTCCCAATAAGCTTAACGTCGACATTTGGGTCATTCCAATGTAACACGCTTCTCACTTTAACTACAAGATCATCAAAGCTTGGACTTGTGTCAAAAACCATAGCCTCTTCCCCTTCATCATCATTTCCAAGCATAAATGTCGTCTTGTCCAAATAATGAACATTTACGACCTTATGCATCTAAGAAATTGGAAACAATATAATCAATACATATATGTCATCCAACCAACTCAAATGGACAAATTAACTAAATTTTGCACAAATTGAACAAGTAACTACTATTCATACTCAAGTTAACCTAACCATTAACCCTAACCCTAACCTTAACCATAACCCCAACATACCAACTATAACCCTAACCCCCAACATAACCCTAATCCTAACCCTAACACTAACACTAACCCTAGCCATAAATGCATCATAAATGCACACAACAAGATCAACACCTAGGTTTTGCAAGAAGGTGACCAAATCCACACAAAACAAAGATCTCAACCAATCGAAAGGAGAGGAAATGGGGGAGGTACCTTGGGTGATGAAAATGATCCGGATCCACCGGTGAAATCTCAAGCAAATGGAGGGGATCTAGTGGGGGTTTGTGAGGGGGAGAGAGGAGGGAGAGGAGCTGAGCATGGGGAAGAAGATGAGTGGAGAAGAAGAGTGGTGGTGGGGCCCACAAACCAGCCCCTCCCCACCTTATCCACCACACAGGACCCTACCGCCAGAGGCTCCGGCGGTAGGCTTCAGTACCCTACCGCCATGGGCCCTGGCGGTAGGCCCTTTTTCACGTCAGCCCCGGCAAACGGCCGTCAGGCGTCGTCAAGGCACCTACCGCCGGGGCCATTGACGGTAGGTTGTACAATCCTACCACCACGGTGCCTGGCGGTAGGCGAAAGGGTCAAATCCCGGAAAAAAAATTCGAAGGAGGGTCAGATCCTGAAATAATTTTCAGAAAGGGTCAAAACACGAAATTTAGCCGCTTCCAGACGGAGGGAGTACATGCGCAAAGGCCTACTTAATATGTTCAACGCTGCTAGTGGTCAGTAGGGCTTCGAGATGCCCGGCAGTTGACGGATGGGCTAGGAGAAAGAAAATGCAGTGTGTGCTTCCAGCGACGGGGTCGACGAGCGGCGGCAGCAATAGAGCTTGATTCCAGCGACGACGGCAACCGGCGAGCGTCTCAGAGTGCGGCAGGCGAGCTGTGGAGGCAGCAGGGATTCGACGGAGGCAAAGGGTGGTGCTCGGAGGCAACGCCGGCAACATGCGAGGCGGGATGGGTGCCGGCGCAGTGTGGAGGGGGGAAATTATACTCCATGGGTGGGCAGCCGAGTATATTGAGAGTTGAGGCGGCCGAGGAGTAAAAGAAGTATACTCTGCCGATAAGTGATCCGCTAGGCGCAAAATTTTTATTCTCCGACGCCTTTCAAGGATCGGTTAGGAATGAAGTACTCAGTTTGCGTCCTCTCGCGAAATAAGAGACCAAACCTGTGGCCCAAAACGCATGCACGATGCATCGTCCACTAGATTAAAAATGATCTAGAACCAGGGGTTCTTTTCTTCGCATCAAAATCGGATCGGAGCGACAAGAAGCATTACCTTACCTAGCGCGGGCTATACAATTACAGATTACAGAATGGGATGGAAGTCATGGAACTCTCTCTCCGTCTCTCGGCTGCTAGGTGGCTACATCCAGTCGCCCTCGACGCTGCCGTCGTCGGAAGGGCGGTGGCCGTGCTCGCTCATGCTGCCCCTCAGCCGGTAGAAGTTCCTCGCCCTGGTCCTCAGCGGGCCGGACCAGTCGTACGCCGCCAGGGACTCGATCCTGTCCAGCACCGCGCTCGGCGTCGACCGCGGCCGCCGCGCCGACGACTCCTCCGCGGGGTCCGAGCCGTAGCCCGCGCGGGGCGCCCCGGGGACGCGCGGCCAGGACGGCGCGTCGCTGTCGTCGTTCCACGAGCAGCTCCTGCCGCCGTCGTTCCACGGGGACTCCTCCTCCTCCGTGGGCGTGCCGCCGCCGCCGCCCAGGGAGCCGCTGCAGGTCTCCTCGTTGCCGCCGCTGTAGATCAGCTTCAGCGCCTGCACCACCTCGCCCATGAACGGCCGCTGCGCCGCCTCCACGTGCACGCACATGGACGCGATGGCCGCCGCCTTGGCCAGCTTCTCGAAGTCCCGGCTCGCCGCCGGCAGCGACGGGTCCGCCAGCAGCTGCAGGCCTTCCCGGTTGGTCAGCAGCGGGCGCGCCCAGGTGACCAGGTTCTCGGACCCCGGCGGCTGCGTCATGTCCACCGGCTTCCGGCCCGACAGGAGCTCCAGGAGCACCACGCCGTAGCTGTACACGTCGCTCTTGACAAGGAGATGCCCCGTCATCGCATACTCCGGGGCAACGTACCTGCAAATGATCCATGATCCGTTTCAAAACTCCACAAGGATTCAAAGAAACTTAGGGTGGTGTATTACTCTACAACGATGGCAGTAACAGCAGGACATCTTACCCGAAAGTTCCCATGACCTGAGTGGAAATGTGCTCGATTCCTTCTGATGCTTCCTTGGCCAACCCGAAATCCGCAACCTTGGCGGTGAAATCGTTCTCCAGTAGAACATTGCTAGCCTTGAAATCACGGTGAATGACATGGGGATTGGCATCCTCATGCAGATAGGCCAGACCCCTTGCTGCACCCAGGGCTATTTTCATTCTGGTGTCAAAGTCAAGTGGGCCATATATTTTATCTGGCCCTGAAATATCAAAACAGAAGTATATTAGGAGTGCATATTTACAGTAGAGAATTTCCTGGGGTTTTTATATGCCAACAAAAAAAGACCAGATCATATATGCATATGGTGTTGTACGCTTTGGAGGTAAAGTTTCTTAAACCACTATGAACGTGGACATGTTATGCAGATTAACATAGGTTCACATACCATGCAGGTGAGACTCCACACTTCCGTTTGGCACAAGCTCGAATACCAGGCATCTCGTGCTCCGTTCAACGCATATACCGACCAACTTGACGAGATTGCGGTGATGCAAACGACTTAGCATCTCAACCTCTGCGATGAACTCACGGTCTCTGTTTTGGTGTTTCCCAGTGAGCAATTTGACAGCAACCTCAACTCCATCTTCAACTATGCCACGATAAACACGTCCATACCCTCCTTCGCCTATTATTCTTTTGAAGCTAAATTTGTCTGTTGCCTTCTCAAGCTCAGAAATTGAGAATGTCTTAACCGTGCGCGGGCAGGTTGCTATAGTCGAAGGAAAAGATGCTGTCGAGCTAGTCATACTGGAGAACGATGACCTGATACCTGAAACAGTCAGTTAGTAACAAGGTGTTATTACAAACATTATCTGGACACTAAAATGATCTGAAAATTAAGCTTTATTGTCCTGGTGCATATTCGCTAGGAAACTGTAGCAAGATCAGAATTTGTACAGTCAAGGCCTGGTGTTTAATTTCCAGCTTAACTAATTTAAGTACAAATTGCTATAATGCAGAAATTAGAAGTGTAGTGTATTATATACAATAGCTTGCTACCGAAATTACCTGTTTTTCTGGTGTTTGACGAATTTGAAGCATGACCAATTCCATGAGGCTTTTGGCGTCCTTTGTATTTGCATATGATGCAGATGCCAAAACATGTCAAAACAAACACAACAGCTGACAGAGCAATTATGGCGATAATTTTGGAGCTAATCTTCGGATGGCTTCCATTGTGTACATTTGCACCAAAGGGATACTCATTGCTGCTAATTGGACCGAAGGATCCTGGGATATTAGGTACCGAAGAAGGAAGGCCTGCAATGTTTTTGTGATTAAATAAAGCAAGCAAAACATGACTAATGGGCCATTAAGCTAGCGAAGTGGATGTGTCAACAACAATCATGTCACTCACCAGGATAATGAACATACGTTACGTCATAATCACCAAAAATAGATGACTTTATCGGAACTTTCTTTCGCAAAAACCTGTTGCTGATCAGTAAGGCTGAAGTCCTATCAAACTTCTGACCCAGTGGCACCAAATCAATGGTGACGGTAGTCTTATCCGGATCTTGAATACTTCCCCCAGCACCCATTATCCGAACTTGACTCTGTTTCAGGAATGTACCTGCTGCAATCTCGATTTCTAGCTCATCAACTCTAGGGAACAGCTGGTACGGTGCCACACTAAGATCAAGCTGAATTTGCATAGGATATACACAACCACAAGGGGAACCAATTGGAGTAGAAGTGAGCGGAGCGGAACAAGTTATTCCACTGCAATCTGTTTAATTTTCAGTGACAGGCAGGCGTATTAGTGTTATCTCGTTCAGTGGTAATAGTAAGATGCAGTCTCTATTGGTCTGAGGAGAAAAAGTAAAACCTTGTCTTTCAAATGATGGTGACGAAGATGGTGGGGCGACACGAGGTCGTTTCCTGTGATGCCTATGCACTGGGTGATAAACAGAGGCACCTGGTAAACAAAAGCATAGATAAGTGATACAGACAATTCAAAATGAACAGGATAATTGAAATGGAAGAGTACACACAGAAAATAATTATCTTATGTCACGGACAGAAAAGTATGTGATTGCCATCTACACCTGTAATTACCATTTATATGCAGAAACCTCATGAGTAGTTCTACTTACCTTGAGGTCCGGGAGAAGGGGCTGGTGCAGGGGAAAGAACCGAATGCCGATGTGTTCTACTCCATAATCCAAGTAAGTAGGCCGTGATGGTTGTTGAGCTTGCCGTTCCCAGTGGCACTGCACGGGGTAAGGGTATTCAGAAAAGTTGTTTGAACCCTTGCAATGCATACAAACACCAAAGCAGATAATACAAAACTTGCATTCACCATAGCTGAAACGGCAATGTGTTTAATGGACACGAAAATGCAAATGCAGACATGTTTTCCCCATCGGTTGGGGCCTGGCATTATGCATAAAGTCGAGTGGGTGCCGCCGAGTGTAATGACAGCTGCTGTATGCAAGAAGATGAGGACCGACCGAACGGAACCTGCCCAAAAGGCCAAAACCCCTCGCCAGCAATGCACCAAAACCTAGAAATTTCTGTACCGATGCTTGCTGGCACCGCCGATGCAAGAAATCCGAACCACAAATTTGCATCGAAATTCCAAGCTCGATGTACTGGGCCTGATTTGATTCATGAAAAGCAGAGAGAAGGGGGCAGGAGACGGCCATCCGTGCCTTGTCCTCCCGGCCTGGATTCAGATGCGCTCGGGCAAATCGCAGGAGCTTAGCTCCATGAGGCAAAGGCAAAAACCTTTTTTCCCCGCACAAGTCACAACCATGGGGGGACTTGCCACGCACGCCATGGCCGGCGCTTTTCGCGGGCGATCCCATTGCAGGGCCGCGAGCCCAGGCCACAATTCCAGTCGGCATTGCGACTCGAATGTCGAATCCAAGAAAAAGTAAGATAAACCACCCGTGCAAGAACAGCAGAGAGGGGGGAAAATCTCGAGCGTACGTACCATAAACGGAGGAGAGCGCGGTGAGGAGGAGGAGCAGGGCGGCTCCCCGCGGCCGCATCTCCGCCGGAGCCCGGTGGGCGGCGCGGGCTCCCTCAGGGCGCCGCCATGCGGGATCCCACGGTCGCCCGCCTCGCGCTAGCTCTGCTACTGCTGCTGCTGCTGCTGCTTCCTTCTGCTCGCGGTGGAAGCTCTTCTTTTTTTCTTCTCGGGTCTTTTTGGTTCTTCGCATTGAAGTGATGCGCTGGTCCCGAGGGGGCATTAATTGGCGGGTGGGAAGATGCATCGGGGTCTTTGAACCTTTTCTGAATGCGTGGGTGCATTTTTTTTTTTACTGTTGCATGGTTTTTGCAACTGGCGCGGCCACGTGTCTATCACCTGCCCCGTCGTCCACAGTAAATTCCCTTCTCGTTTGATTCCAAATCTTCATCTTGCGTCGTATCCTCAACTTTCTTCATGGTAGTTGTAAATTTTCCATTGACACAATTCTTCATGCTAGTTGTAAATTTTCTATCTTATGCTACATCCTCAACACTCGATGGCTATGGTTAATTTGGCTACGTGCAACATAGTTATACAGAGGCCGGATATAATGCTTAAATCTTTTAAGTGATAAAGCGTTTTTTTAAAAAAACAGAGCGGTTAATAGTATAACATATAGTCGGCTGTATGGAGTTGTCATGTCACTTATAGCCAACTTAATAGCGAAAATTCCTTTTAAAGCTTTTCTTGGAAAAACAAATTCATCAAAAAAAATACATTTTAAAAAATCTGAAAAAAAAATACAAATCTACATGGAGGCATAACACACGTGTGTACCTTTTAGGACGAAATACGTTCAAATGAGGGTTGTGAAAAAAAAAACTAATATGTGGCTTCTAGCACATGACATTGTTCATCCCCGAAGTCCGTGATTTTTTTTTTGCACAGATAGCATTTTAAGTTATTTCATCCTAAAGTTTTACTCACATACATATCACATTCTTATATACTTCTACATTTTTCAGAATTTCTAAATTCAAAAGTATGAATTTTGATCTTTTCAAACATGTCGGCCTCCATGGAGGCAGAGCTCCAAAGGGCCTCACTCATCTAATAGTTCACTCATACAATAGTTGTCATACTAGTATGTTATACCATTAATATATATGCCCATATCTTTCTCTCACAGAGAGTTCATGCTACAACAGGATGTAAGTTTGTAGCTCGCTTCTCTTCTCTCTCCTCTGCTCTCTCATCCAACTAGACATAAATCTGATGTGACATCTTATAGCCCGCCTACATGGGTCTATTATACTTCCTCTTAGAGGCTACAATGACTTGATGCGACATCTCAAGCCATGGACACGGGATCTATGGACCTTGGCATAGTGGCATTGACCTATTTATCTACACTCTATATGGAATTTTATAATTTGTGTATTGACTATTGACACCATTCTTCACGGTACTACTACTTGTAAACGTTTTGATAAGAGCCAACATTGTGGAAATTAAATAGGGACAACATTCCCAAAATTGTTTGGATTGTATGAATTGAATCTTAGATGTTAACCACGGTTCCATGAGGATCGTCATAAGTAAAAAGATCGTGTGCACAACATCATACCTAGAACCTCTAATCTCCCCAGATTCCTATTGCCATTCTTATTACAACAATAAAAGACAATACTTCAATACTTTTTCTCCATATATCTTGTACCAACTGACACCATTTCTTCTCCTTCGTCTCCTCTATCATCTATACCGCAGAAAGTGTCGTGGTTCTAAGTCTGACAGTAGAATGGGGGGTAGATATGGAGAGGCAAGATCCTAGCTATGGAGTAGTTGTACACACGAGTGTTTAACGAGTTCAGGCCCTTCTCTGAGGAAGTAATAGTCCTATGTCTCGGAGCCCAGAGGCGGTCGACTGGTTTATGTGTATAAGGATTACAGGGGTGCGAACCCTTCTACCAATGGAGGGGGGTGGCTTATATAGAGGACGCCAGGACCCCAGCCTACCCACGTAGTAGAGGGTTAAAGTACATTAAGGCCGGGCATTACTGGTAACGCCCTACATAAAGGGTCATCATGACCATTAAGACTACTTAATTACAGACCGTTTGGATACAGAGTAGATCCTGAATTTCTGGTGGTCGAGTGAGTCTTCATGGTCGAGTGTCTTCTAGCCGGTCGAGTGGAGTCTCTCTTGGTCGAGTGGAGCCTCTCCTGGTCGACTGGAAGGTAGCTTCGTCTAAGGATGTCCTTGGGTATGGTATCCTAGATAGGTCCATGACCCTACCCTAGGTACATAACATCATCATTAGCCCTCGAATGGATCGAGGTTCGAGTGAGGAAGGAGTTGATGGTTTTCTCCGACTTATTTCCTGTGCTTTGATTATGTCGTATCTTGGATCGGCGATTTTTCTTTCGGCGTTGGCGTCAACTTTTACTTCAGTCGCCTTGATCCATTCTTGTCTTTTGTCGAGTGAACTTTTGAACTTTGGTGAACTTCCGAGCGACAGATCACGGGAAAGATATCGTCTAACAGATTGATCTGTTGTTAGCGGATTTTGCGGGATCCGAAATTTGGGAAGTGCGCGAAGCGAGGCGGTCCGCGACAATCGGATGGGATAAGGCGTGGACGCCTTAATTTCCGTGCCGCCTTTTTCACCACGTATCGTGCGTGCGCGACTGTTTTGGGATGTGACAGGATCGCCCGGACCCACTCGGAAGCCACTCGGAAGCGCCCTTATATAAAGCGCTGGGGGAGGGTTTTTTTTTTTGAACAGTGCCTTCCCATTCTTCTCTCTTCCCTCTTTGCCTCCGCCCACTGCGCCTGCTCTCGCCTCCGCCTATCCACCCCTCGCGCGCTTCGCCGGCGATAATGGTGAAGGAGAAGACGACGGCCCTAGAGCGCACGAAGAAGGCGACGGCGACGGGGCAAGTGAAGGGGAGACCATCCAGTCGGGGCGGATCTTCGTCAAGGTCCCGCCTGCCGAAGGGTTGGGTCCAAGGGGATTGGATCCGCTCGACCATCACTGAGAAAGATCTCAATGACCTGGCCAATTAGGGACTGATCCCCCACGGGTCAGCGAGGCTTCCGGGGACCGAGTGTCAACCGCAGCCGCAAGAGGGTGAGTGCGTTCTCTTAGCCACTCACGTAGACCGTGGTTTTTCTCTGCCGCCGAGTGTTTTCTTCCGGGGGTTTCTGAATTTCTTTGGGGCGCAACTCCACCATTTCAATCCCAATTCCATCGCCTATCTTGCTGCCTTTGTGTCCATGTGTGAGAACTTCCTAGGTTGTCGACCACACTGGGGTCTCCTCAAGCACATATTCACCTGTCGCTCACAGACAGTGAAAAAGGCGAGTCCGGATGATGAAGGACCAAGGTTATTCAGATGTGCGGGGGTCTTGGGATTCAGTTGAGGAATAAGAGCACTTTCCCGGCCATGACCCTTTCTGAGTCGATCAGAGGGTGGCAGTCGACTTGGTTCTACTGCCAAGACGAGTCGACGCCGGGGCAGTCGACTGGTCTCCCTCCATTCTCCATGGATCGAGTGGACAAACCGTCTTCTCTGAAGGTGATTCCTGAGGAGAAAGCCGAGGTAAAAATGTTGATGGAGCGCGTGGTCCAACTCGTTCGGGACGGAGTGACGGGCATGGATCTTCTGGAAGTCTTCCTTAGGCGGCGCATCCAACCGCTTCAGTACCGAGGCCACCCGATGTGGCTGTACTGCGGTACCGAAGACACCACTCGGGTCCATCCAGAAGCAGTCGACGACGCCACGCTGGAGAGGTGGGTGGCCGCCATCACAGGGAACAAGGACAACCCTCGAGGGGCTAGGAGGATCCCGCCACTCGACTGTACTTATACGCCAGACACGGTATGGCCACTTATCTCCGATTGTAATCTTGCTTTATCCATTCTGCTTTGCCGCGAATTGGTCGATTGATCTTTGTTTTGCTTTGTTGTCTGACAGGCCACCACTGAATTATACTCGATGCCCAATGGAGCGCAGACGCCGACTGAGGAGGAGGAAGGAAGCAGGGGCGAAAGCCCGGAGGAGTGGGATTCGGATGCTGACGACAATGACGAGGGCGATGACTCTGGTGAGGAGGAAGAAGAGGAGGGGGGAGGAAGTGGTACCTCCCCGCTCGGAAAGACGCTCGAAGCTTGTCCATGATCCCGCGACTGAGCGTGGTAAGGGGGTCGCGACCGCTACACAGTCGACCAAGCGCCCTCGGACTACTTCTCCGGCGCCGACTGAGAAGGCTCCGAAGCAATCTCGAGTGGCACCGTCGAAACCCGCGAAGGTCTTGCTGAAGATGAAGATGGTGATCCCCACTATCTCAGGGTAATGGTAGTCTTGAGTTTTCCCCGTTTCATGAACTTGTTCTTGGTCGACTCATGGGCCAATCGACTGACTTTTGGAACTGCAGCGCTGCTACTTTCGATACTTCAGCCAGGGCTGAAGACCACGAGATGGAGGATGTTGCTACCTCAAAACCTGGTATGACTCTTGTGATGCCGTTTTCAGTCGACTAACTTATTGTCTCTAATTTTGATTCTTTCTGCAGTTTCATCTAACATTGTTATTGACCTTCCTGACGACGACGAAGAAGAACCACCACGGCAAAGGAGGAGCAAGAAAACGTCTGCTGGCAAGGCGACTCAGGATGTGCCGGCACCCGAGACGTTGGTCGTGGAGGGAGACAATGTCACTCGACCCACCGTAACCTTTGCGGTGCCGTTGACGAGTGCTCGCCCTTCGTCGTCGAGTGCTGCTCAACCCTCGCTTTTCTCCACCTACCCCATTCCAGAAGACCAAGCTAGTGCTGCTAAAGAAGCAATACGCCAAGCGGGGGTCATGATGGAGCAAGTGAAGGCAATACGAGAAGCCAGCCAGGCAGCCTATGACGCCAGTTCGGCTCTTCAGAGTAATGTTCAGGTCAGTCGGTCACTGCCTGTTCTGTTAGGATATGATATCTGAAAACTCTTCTTTCTGAAATTCTTAGAGTTTGACCTCCACCCACTGGGTGCGTCGATTGAAATTCCGGATTAGTGGGGGCACGCTGAGTGCACCCACTGGGTGTAGTCCCCAAGGCTATGGTCGATTGCTGGCAGTCGACCATAGGCTTTAAGTTTTTTCCTTACTCGACTAGGTCGAATAGATTCATAGACCGGTGGGGGCACGCTGAGTGCACCCACTGGGTGTAGTCCCCGAGACTGTGGTCGACTGCTGGCAGTCGACTATAGTCTGAAGAACATCTCCCTTCTTTTTTTCGTTGGTCGACTGGTCGACTCTAACTAATGAAACTAGTGGGGGCACGCTGAGTGCACCCACTGGGTGTAGTCCCCGAGACTTATGGTCGAATGTTTGTATTCGGCCGTAGTCTTAGAAACGGTATGATTTTTCCTTACTCACTCGGAAGTGATTTGTCTTTGACATTTGTCGATTGGTTCTTCGTAGAAATCCTGTAACCTTGCAGCTCGTTATACTGAGTTGGAGAACAAGCACATTCAGCTCGAGCTCGATCTGAAACTGGCCCAAGAGAACTTAACGAAGGCGAAGGAGGAAGCTAAAGGTATTCTTGGTGAGGCTTTTGACGACTGCCTTTGTCTCTTACTTGTTTCCGAATCTAATCTCACTTTGACTTTGCAGACAAAGTGAAGGATGCCTTGAAGAAGAAAGAGCGTGACTTGGTTGAGATGCAAAAGACTGCTTTAGAGAAGACCAGGCTTGCGGATGAGAAGCTGGCTTCAGTGACCAAGCTTGAAGAAGAAAACACCAATCTGAAATCCGCTCTTGATGCTGCCAACCAGGAGGTCATTCGACTGAAAAGTGACAAGACCACCCTGAATGACAAGGCCAGTGAGTTGAAGAGAAAGAAGAACGATCTAGAGGCTTATCTGGGTGGACTCGCCAAGAAGTTGTTCCTCATGCTTGAAGGTAATCCTTTGTGTCAAACAAATATTTTAATTGTAACCTTCGACTGTTTGTCTTGACTCGATGGTTGTGCTTGCAGAATTTGATCAGAACTTTGAAGAGGAGACTGGTCGACTGGAAGTAAACCTGGACCCCATCAACTCTCCCGTGAAAGATGAAGTCGCCATGAATGTGCTCCGGCTTGAATCTCGTGTTGCTGCTATCATCGACTATCTCACAAGGCTGAAGGTCGCAACTTCTCGCATCGACACAACACTCTGGCCAAGAGAGACGCTCCAGAACGACCTCGAGTCTCTGATGACTCGACTGAACAAGGTCCCAAGTCAAGTGTAGGCGTGGAAGAAGTCTTCGGTCAGGTGTGGTGCGGATGTTGCTCTGTCTCTGGTCCGCGTTCACTGCAAGGATGCACGAGAGGACAAGCTGGTGGCTCTTAGGGTGGCTAACACCAAGAAGCACGATTTCAGATCTTTCATGGAGACCTTCATTGCTGCTGCCACTCGGATTGCAGATGGAATTGATTTGGACGAGTTTGTTGCACCTTCCAACCCTCCACAGGAGGGGTAAAAAAAACTTCTGAGCTTGATACTTTAAATTTGCCTCGGTATGCCGAGTGAGTTTGTAACCGACAAACCTTAACAGGCCTAGCGCCTGAGCACTTTCGGTTCCGTTAGGTGTTATCCCAACTTGGATTCGACGTTGAATATGTTTGCATCTGGTTTGAGGTGTCTTTTGCAGGTTAAAGCGAAGCGCTCACTGCAATCGACTTGTTCCCCAATACACTTAGGCGAGCATTGTGCTGCAGCTAAGCCCCCGAGTGAGAGGTTTGCTCTCGGCTCGGTAGGATTTTCAAAATACTTAGGCGAGCACTGGGCTGCAGCTAAGCCCCCGAGTGAGAGGTTTGCTCTCCACTCGGTAGGATTTTCAAAAACTTAGGCGAGCACTGGGCTGCAGCTAAGCCCCCGAGTGGGAGGTCTGCTCTCCACTCGGTAGGATTTCAGATACTTAGGTGAGCACTGGGCTGCAGCTAAGCCCCCGAGTGGAAGGTTTGCTCTCCACTCGATAGGATTCCAGATACTTAGGCGAGCACTGGGCTGCAGCTAAGCCCCTGAGTGGGAGGTTTGCTCTCCACTCGGTAGGATTTCAAATACTTAGGCGAGCACTGGGCTGCAGCTAAGCCCCCGAGTGGGAGGTTTGCTCTCCACTCGGTAGGATTTTGAATTGGTGGCGTAGCTCGGAAGGAGAGGGTAGCAGTCGACCTGCACCTCATCCTCCTTGCAGAGCGCATGTTGTACTTGTGGCGTAGCTCGGAAGGAGAGGGTAGCAGTCGACCTGCACCTCGTCCTCCTTGCGAAGCGCACGTTGTACTTGTGGCGTAGCTCGCAAGGAGAGGGTAGCAGTCGACCTGCACCTCGTCCTCCTTGCAAAGCGCACGTTGTATTTGTACTTAGGCGAGCGCAAATGCTGCAGCTAAGCCTCCGAGTGGAAGGCTGGCTTACCACTCGACAGGATTTTGTTTATCTTAGGCGAGTACTTGGACTGCAGCTAAGCCTCCGAGTGGAAGGCTGGCTTACCACTAGATAGGATTTTATTTATCTTAGGCGAGTACTTGGACTGCAGCTAAGCCTCCGAGTGGAAGGCTGGCTTACCACTCGGTAGGATTTTGTTTATCTTAGTCGAGTACTTGGACTGCAGCTAAGCCTCTGAGTGGAAGGCTGGCTTACCACTCGGTAGGATTTTGTTTATCTTAGGCGAGTACTTGGTCTGCAGCTAAGCCTCCGAGTGGAAGGCTGGCTTACCACTCGGTAGGATTTTGTTTATCTTAGGCGAAACGGATTTTGCAGCTAAGCCTTCGTGTGGGAGACTGGCTCACCACTCGGTTAGGATTTTTTTTACAGACTTGGGCGAATCGGATTCGCAGCCAAGCCACCCACTGAGGGATTGTTTTGAGTGGACAAAAGAAATAACGATTACTGGGAATATTATAAAGCTCTTGTCTTTGATAAATAAACTATAGAAGTACTTTTATTACAACTCGTCCGAGTGGATACTTAGGTGTAAAAGGGGCGGAGAAGTTCCGCGTTCCAAGCTCGGGGCTCGTCGATCTGATGCTCGACATTGTAAAGACGGTATGCTCCATTATGGAGAACCTTGGTGACGATGAAGGGACCTTCCCAAGAAGGAGCAAGCTTGTGTGGTTTCTGCTGATCCACTCGGAGAACTAAATCTCCTTCCTGGAAGGCTCGACTCTTCATGTTTTTGGCGTGGAAGCGACACAAGTCTTGTTGGTAAATGGTCGATCTGATCAGAGCCATCTCCCTCTCTTCCTCTAAAAGGTCGACTGCATCCTGCCGTGCTTGTTCTTCTTCAGCTTCAGTGTAGAGCTCGACCCGGGGAGCATTGTGGATAAGGTCACTCGGCAAGACTGCTTCAGCTCCGTAGACCAAGAAGAATGGAGTTCTTCCAGTCGACCGGTTGGGTGTGGTCCTTAACCCCCAAAGCACTGAGGGAAGTTCTTCGACCCATGCACCAGCCGCATGCTTAAGATCATGCATCAAACGGGGTTTCAACCCTTTGAGAATCAAACCGTTGGCTCGTTCTGTCTGTCCATTCGACTGTGGGTGAGCGACTGAAGCATAGTCGACTCGCGTGCCTTGAGATGTGCAGAAAGCTCTGAACTCTTCGAAGTCGAAGTTTGATCCGTTGTCAGTGATGATGCTGTGCGGGACCTCATATCTGAATATCAATTCTCTGATGAAGCCGACAGCAGTACCGGCATCCAGGTTCTTGATGGGTTTAGCTTCGATCCACTTAGTGAACTTGTCGACTGCTACTAGCACATGGGTAAAACCGCTTCTGCCTGTTCTCAAAGGACCAACCATATCCAAACCCCACACTGCAAAGGGCCAGACGAGTGGTATAGTCTTCAAAGCTGACGCGGGCTTGTGTGACATATTGGAGTAAAATTGGCATCCCTCGCACTTGTCGACTATCTCCTTCGCCATTTCATTCACTCTTGGCCAATAAAATCCGGCTCGGTATGCTTTGGCCACGATGGTCCAAGAGGATGCATGATGGCCACAGGTCCCCGAGTGGATGTCGTCAAGGATTATTCGACCTTCCTCCGGCGTTATGCATTTCTGACCAACTCCAGTCGCGCTTTCTCTGTACAGCTGTCCCTTTATCACGGTAAAGGCTTTAGATCGGCGCACGATCTGTCGAGCCTCTTGTTCGTCCTCCGGGAGCTCTTTCCTTAAGATATACGCGATATATGGTACTGTCCAATCTGGAGTGATCACTAGAACTTCCATGATCAGGTCGACCACTGCTGGGACTTCAACCTCAGTCGGGTCCGTGACACTCTTAGGTTGCGGGGCTTCATCGGTAAAAGGATCTTCTACGACTGACGGAGTGTGGATATGCTCCAAAAACACATCACTGGGGATGGCTTCTCTCTTGGATCCTATCTTCGCCAGATCGTCAGCTGCTTGATTTTTCAGTCGGGGTATGTGGTAGAGCTCTAACCCTTCAAACTTCTTTTCGAGCTTCCTCACTGCATTGCAGTATCCAGTCATGGCTGGGCTTCTAACGTCCCACTCCTTCATCACTTGATTGACCACCAAATCTGAATCGCCATAGACCATAAGGCGATGGACGCCGAGTGAAATGGCCATGCGTAATCCATACAAGAGTGCTTCATATTCTGCTTCATTGTTGGAGGAATCAAAGTGGATCTGGAGCACATATCTGAGCTTGTCTCCTCGGGGGGGGGGGAACCAAAACAACCCCAGCACCAGAACCATTTAACATCTTAGAGCCATCAAAGAACATGGTCCAATGCTCCGAGTGGACTTGAGTCGGTTGTTGTTGCTCAATCCACTCGGCAAGGAAATCTGCTATAGCCTGGGACTTAATGGCTTTCTTTGCCTCGAATTTGATATCAAGGGGAAGGAGTTCAATCTCCCATTTAGCCACTCGACCAGTTGCATCTCTGTTGTGCAAAATCTCCGACAATGGTGCGTCGCTGACGACTATAATGTCGTGATCAGAGAAATAATGAGCAACCTTCTTCATGGTCATGTAGATCCCGTATACGAGCTTCTGATAATGAGGATATCTTTGCTTCGATGGGGTCAAAACTTCAGAGAGATAATACACTGGGTGCTGAACTTTGAAGGCTTTCCCTTCTTCTTCCCGCTCGACCGTAAGTACTGTACTAACGACTTGTCCTGTGGCTGCAATATAAAGCAACAGAGGCTCTTTGCTGATTGGAGCAGCAAGCACCGGCTGGGTGGAGAGCAGAGTTTTTAACTCGGCAAATGCTGCATCAGCTTCTGGAGTCCACTCGAACTTGTCTGCCTTCTTCATCAGTCGGTAAAGGGGCAACGCCTTTCCACCGAGGTGAGACATGAATTGACTTAACGCGGCCAAGCATCCAATAAGCTTCTGGACGTCGTGCACACGCACAGGGCGTTTCATTCGGAGTATGGTGCCAACTTTTTCTGGGTTAGCATCGATTCCTCGTTCGGACATGAGAAAACCGAGTAACTTTCCGCTAGGTACTCCGAATGTGCACTTTGATGGATTGAGCTTGATATCATACCTCCTGAGATTGGCAAATGTTTCAGCCAAGTTAGTCAACAGGTCGGAACCCTTTCGTGACTTGACCACGATATCATCCATGTACGCTTCCACATTCCGACTGATTTGAGTGAGCAAGCACCTTTGAATCATTCTCATGAACGTGGCTCCGGCATTCTTGAGGCCGAATGGCATGGTGATATAGCAGAAGCACCCGAATGGAGTGATGAAAGCTGTTTTGATTTCGTCGGGCCCATACAGACGGATCTGATGATACCCGGAATAAGCGTCTAGAAAAGACAATCTCTTGCACCCTGCGGTCGAGTCGACAATTTGGTCGATGCGAGGGAGAGGAAAATGATCTTTCAGGCAGGCCCGATTGATATGTTTGAAATCAATGCACATACGCAGTGAATTGTCCTTCTTGGGAACCATGACGACATTGGCGAGCCACTCGGAGTGGTATATCTCTCGGATGAACTCTGCTGCAAGGAGTCGAGCCACCTCCTCGCCAATGGCTTTTTTCTTCTGAGCGGCAGACCGTCGAAGATGTTCTTTAACAGGTTTTGCTTTTGAATCGACTCTAAGGCGATGCTCAGCCAGCCCCCTGGGAACACCCGGCATGTCAGCTAGCTTCCATGCAAAGATGTCCCAGTTCTCATGGAGGAACTGGATGAGCGCTTCTTCCTATTTAGAGTCGAGTGTTGTGGAAATATGGGTCGGAGCTGCATTGGGGTCAATCGGATGGATATGAACTGGCTTCGTCTCACCGGACGACTGAAATGCTGACTCTATGGCGGGCTTCTTGGCCCGCAGTAAATCACTCGGATCTGCATTCTTCTTGTATTCCTCCAGCTCTACCACTGTTATCTGGTCATCTGCAATCTTTGAGCCTTTCTGGAAACACTCTTCTGCTTTCTTCCGGCTGCCAGTGATGGTGATCACGCCTTTGGGGCCAGGCATCTTTAACTTGAGGTACACATAACATGGTCGGGCCATGAAGCGGGCGTAGGCTGGTCTTCCCAAAATAGCGTGGTAGGCGCTTCGGAAATCCACGACTTCAAATGTCAACTTCTCTTTGCGGAAATGCTTCGAGTCGCCGAACACTACATCCAGAGCTATTTGGCCGAGTGACTCAGCCTTTTTTCTTGGGATGACTCCGTGGAAACTCATGTTGCTGGAACTGAGCCTGGACATCGGAATGCCCATTCCCTTGAGCGTCTCTGCATACAGTATATTCAACCCACTGCCGCCATCCATCAATACCTTCGTCAGTCGGGTGCCTTCGATGACTGGGTCGACCACCAGCGCTTGCCTCCCAGGGGTGGCAATGTGAGTAGGATGGTCAGACTGGTCGAAAGTAATGGGAGTTTGCGACCATCTCAGATAGTTTGGTGTCGCCGGGGCGACCATATTGACCTCACGGTTGATCACTTTCAGTCGACTTTTGCTCTCTACATCAGCAAAAATCATCAGAGTGGAGTTGACATGAGGGTACTCTCCATCACTGTCCTCCTTGTCCTCAGCCTTGTCCGACTCCTTCTCTTTGTCTTTCGGCTGTTTCCCTTGAAACTGCTGGATTAAGAGCCGGCACTGGCGAGTGGTATGCTTTGGGTAGATGAAGTTACCCTCTTCGTCTTTCTTCGTGTGGATATGACACGGTAGATCCATCACGCCATTACCTTCCTTATCTTTTACCTTCTTGGGGTTCCAAGATCCTTTGGGCTTCCCTATGAATTTGCCCTGAGTCACGGCTAGAGCCTCTCCAGGAGCAGCTGGCTCGGCCTTCCGCTTTTGCTTCCGACTGGAGTTTCCTTTATCCGACTGACTCGGCTTATACTTGCCGCTCCGGAGTCGGTCCTCTTCTTCGCCGTTGGCGTACTTGGTGGCTATTTCCATCATCCGACTCAGGTTCATATCTCCAGTTCGACCAAACTTCAGGCTCAACTCTCTGTTCTTGACACCATCCTTGAAGGCGCAGACCGCTTGATGGTCCGACACATTCTCTACAGTATGATGCAAAGTGATCCATCTCTAGATGTAATCCCTCAGTGTTTCACTCGACTTTTGTACACAAACTTGCAGCTCAGTCAATCCGGCAGGTCGCTTGCAAGTTCCCTCAAACGTCCTGACGAACACTCGAGAAAGATCTTCCCAGGTGTAAATGCTGCTAGGAGCTAACTGATTCAACCACGCCCTGGCCGAACCCCCTAGCATAAGCGGCAAATGTTTCATGGCCACCTCATCATTACCGCCACCAATCTGAACAGCCACTCGGTAGTCTTCGAGCCAAGTTTCAGGCTTAGACTCTCTGATGAACTTACTCACCCCAGTCGCCAACCTGAAGTTGGGGGGTATCACTGCGGCTCTGATTGCTCTGCTAAAACATTCCGGACCTGAAACGTGGACTCGGCTGCTTGTGGGCACATCTCTGTCATGACCACCTCTATGAGCTCTGTTTCGGTCGACCAAACCTTGCACTATGATGGATCTCACGTCAAAGCCTGGCTCTCTGGGGTCGACTGGAGCTCTCCGCCCAACACTGAGCTGGCGTCTCTCATCTTGCTGCCGATGGGCGTTAGACCCACTTCTCGGGGGAGGAGTGGGCACTCGACGCCTATCATCACGATCAAATCGATCATCATAGTGGTCCCGCCGGCCTTCACGTCTCACGCGCCTCGGAGGCGACCTTGGACTGTGAGCCGACTGAACAGTATTCGCAGCGACGGATCGACTATGAATCCTCTTGCGCGACTGTGACACAGCTGAATTCTGATCTCCTGCCGCCCGGAGCAAATCTCTGATCTGCATCAAGCCTCTTCCAGCCTCTGACTGAGAGGGCTGAATTGACTCCGCTATACGGGCTACAGCCGCCAAATTCTGAATTGGGGTTCGATATACCTGAGTCGGTTGCGGAAAGAGCTGACGTCGGTTGGAGTTGGTCACTCGTTGACGCGCACGCTTGTCGAGTGCTCGCTGGAGGTTCTCTAGTCGAGTGCGTTCAGCCAGGTTGGCTAAACGCGCTTCTTCCAGGGCACGAGCCTCAGGAGTTTCTCCTGCAATGGGAGTATGCAGGGCATCCATGTTCTGGCGGCGAAGTTCTTCTCTCTGCTGAGAAGTGAGTGGCTCGGGCTGATACTCTTCATGGGCTTGAGCGGGGTCGCCCCCGTCGTCCATCCCGTCGTCGCGAGGGAAACCGGGAGGACTACGAGGCCCGTTGACCATCAGGACCTCCACCGCTGGATCACTGCTATCGCACTCGGATGCAGTCTCTACAGAGCCAGTCGATGGGTCGAACAGGCCGTAGAGAGATTCGTCGGGCTCAATTGCCGCGACTTGGGTGGTGGACGATTGGCGAGCCACTGCGTGTCTCACCCATCGCTGGAGCCTCAACCGACCGGAGCGCTTGCGCTGGTGGGAGACAGGGACGGAGGACGGCGCAGGAGTCGACCGGTCTGGGGTCGACGGCTGTCGCAGCAAGACGCCGCGGACATACGCCCGAAAGTGCGTCGCCCCGCGGACGGGGAGCGCGTCGATGTCGAGTGGTGCCTCCTGGAGCCAAGCGGAGTCGTCGGCGATGAAAGCAAGCGCACCGAGACGGATCTCGCGGCCCTCGACCAGAGCTCCACCGGAAACCATGATGAAGGCGATCGGACAAATCGCAACTTCTCCAAAAAAGTCGCTAAGACACCTGCCCCACGGTGGGCGCCAACTGTCGTGGTTCTAAGTCTGACAGTAGAATGGGGGGTAGGTATGGAGAGGCAAGATCCTAGCTATGGAGTAGTTGTATACACGAGTGTTTAACGAGTTCAGGCCCTTCTTTGAGGAAGTGCGGTCGACTAGTTTATGTGTATAAGGATTACAGGGGTGCGAACCCTTCTACCAGTGGAGGGGGGTGGCTTATATAGAGGACGCCAGGACCCCAACCTACCCACGTAGTAGAGGGTTAAAGTACATTAAGGCCGGGCATTACTGGTAACGCCCTACATAAAGGGTCATCATGACCATTAAGACTACTTAATTACAGACCGTTTGGATACAGAGTAGATCCTGAATTTCTGGTGGTCGAGTGAGTCTTCATGGTCGAGTGTCTTCTAGCCGGTCGAGTGGAGTCTCTCTTGGTCGAGTGGAGCCTCTCCTGGTCGACTGGAAGGTAGCTTCGTCTAAGGATGTCCTTGGGTATGGTATCCTAGATAGGTCCATGACCCTACCCTAGGTACATAACATCATCAGAAAGTCCACATAGTTTGACTCCGACATACGATCTCGTTCCGTCTACCCACTTTTGGTGTGTTGTGAAAAATGCTTAATGGACTTGGCTTTTCCTTTCCAAATGACAAACTCTTTCCTAATATCTTCCAAACCAGTGCCATGAAAATATCCACTTGACCGCGACATCCCCCTCTTGATACTCGAGTGTCTCCAAGACACAATCAAATATGCACATTGATGGGTATACTGTTATTATATGATTATGGTCAATGTCGAGTATTGTCCACAAGCATTGGTTCCATGTCGTCCGTCAACTCTAACCATGGTTAGGTTCACGACTCCAGTCACCGCCATCACAAGTTTGACAACCATCATCGATTCTCATTCACCACCAGCACATTATCATAATTCATGGATTCCACCACCAACTATATTCATTGTTTCTATGCCTCGACCAGTTTTGAAGAATTCTAAGATGGCAAACTGTCAACATTTGGATTCGAGTTGAACATGCTGCAGGACTATTGTTTACAAATTCTACGAGCGCACCCAGGTAGAACAATCTAAGAGCATACCTAACTGATCTCATAAAACTTAACTTCATAGTCAACCCTTATCTTTAACTGCTTGCAATTTAAGGAGTTAAAGGGTGGTCGTTACTAGCCGATCCCTTATATTTAACTTCTTATTACACAAAAATTTGCTCAATTCTTTTAGCCTTGTCACATACTTTTCAAACAATTGCACCCTATTTCATCAATCATTCGAATGATTCAAATCCAACATATACAACAAATCAACCATAAACATGCATATAGTTCATATCATTGACATCGAGCAATTCAAATTAAAACATGCATAGAGTTCATCCAAAAGGCACCACATCAATCAAGTTTGATCCAAAATCAACACAACCATGTCTTGTCACGATCAAGCCCTACCAAATGCATACTACATGAACTCAAGCACCATCACCACCTCAAAGGCCACCACCATCACCTCTGTGTCCACCTCCATCCCCACAGCCACCACCATCACCTCCTTGTTCACCGCCATCGACACAACCACCATCATCACCTCCTTCTCCGCCACCATTCCCATGGCCACCACCACCATCCTCCGCTTGGTTCATGCTCTCTACGTGAGTGAGCTCCCAATACCTTTTTGCCATGGCATCCATCATGGTTGAGTCCATGAACATGACACACCTTCTTCAGCCTCCTCTTTCACAAGCCTCTCCTCCTCGAGTGCAAGCCTATGCTCCTTCGCCTTCACCTTCCTTTCGTTGGATGCCAACTTGGACCATCATTTCTCACTTTCCAAGGACTTGAGTTCATTCCACCTTGTCGCCTTCCCTTCTTCACATTCAGTTGCCAATGCTTCCGTGGTCTCAATCATAGCCAAAATCTCTTCCCTGTAGGCGTCGAAGGCTCCTCTATTCTTCCACTCTTTTGTAATCTTAATACCATCCGGCCTCTTGTTGTGATTTTCATCCTCCTCATCATCGTTTTTCAGCGGATAGGCTAGTCATTGACCTCTTCGGTGTGGTCTTGAAGTTCCTCCTAATCCACTTCTCGTTGTTGCAAAAGTTTTTTTGTAGCAATGGTTAACTATGAAGCCCTTCCCGCCATTCTTCTTGTTGCGTTGCTTGTACAACTCTTTGATGATAGGTCCATAGCCGTGATTTGCACCCCACTCAGTGGTAAATGGTTGACTTGATCAATACAAGTGGACCAACGGTTGCATTGCTCTAGGATGGTGCCCAAAGGTGCCCAAGAGAGCCTTGAGTGCAGTTTGATGCCACGCCCATGATGTTGCTATAGTACTCTTTAATCCTACACTTAAACTTATCCTTTGATTGATCCATGTCAATCGATGCATCGAGCAACATGTTCATCCAAGCATGACACAAAGCAACATCTTCTTCTTGAAAATAGTAGTGTGTCCTTGATATCTTCACGCTTCCTCCATGGGATCATCAACCTCCTCCTCCAATTCGGGATCATCATCCTCCCCGGCTTCTTCTTGTTGGGCAAACATGGACTCTTCGTAGTGTCGACCATCAAGGCCAAGCACGTGTGACTCCTTCAATTGAGACAAGATTTCGGTCGCATTCAACTCCTCCACACTATAATCAACAACAACAACAACAACAACAACAACAACAACAACAACAACCACTTGGCAATCACCAATGTATCCGGCGAAAAGAAAAGGCAATTTTTTTACCTCTCCAGCATTACAACAACCACTTGGCGACCATGGGCCTTGGCTGCGGCGGTGGCCGAACGTGTTGGACGAGGGGACGTAGGGTTCGTCGGAGACGGGGTACGACCCGTCGGATGAGGACTAGGCGCCGGAGTCGCCTTCTTATTCTTCGCCTCCTCCTTGGCTAGCGCCTTCATGGCCGCCGTCGGCTTCCTCTCCTACTTGCCGCCGACTGGAGCAAGGGGAGGGCAATCTGCCATCGTCGGGGCCGATGTGGCCCTGCCGCCACCCTTGCTGCCGGCCTTGGTTGACGGTGCGGTGACCCAGAGCAAGTTTTTTCTGTCCCCGACCTCTTCCTTGGTGGTGGCTGGAGAGCAAGTTTTTTCTGTCCCCGACCTCTTCCTTGGTGGTGGCTGGAGGGGTTTCGGAAGGGACTTGTGGGGGTGACAAAAGGTTTGTATCCTACCTTTTGCCTTCATTTGAAAAGGAAAAAAAAATGTTTTTGGATCGCATAGGTGATGCCACTCGAGAGAGTGCTGTGAGTGCAACCGTTACGTGACCTGTGATCCCACCGTGGAACTGTAGCAGAAATAATAATTGTACTATGGTGGGTTTTATCTTCACGAGAGATTGGCAAACACAGCGGTGCCGCCACCCGTGCTAATGCTACTGGATTTTGCCAGCCAATGCTGACGCCGTTACACCATCCCGGAGAAGTAAGCTTAAAGCAAAGCAGCAGGCCCACCACCACCTCATCCATTTCAAGCTGGTCAAGGACAATCAAGTTTGTAAACTTTCAGTCACACCAAAACAGTTTGCCAATCAGCCCAGTTTTTTTTTTTTGTTGCCAATCAGCTAAAAATACTATTTACCAATCAACCAAGAGTCCAAGGCAACGATTTTCCTCTACAAAGGAAAAACAATTGTGTGCACTAAAAACATGCGAGTATCAACGAGAAAGTGCTCCGTGGTCTTGGTCAGCCGAGTTTGTAGAGGGAAAATCGGTTTGACTCCAGACTCTTGAGAAATTCATGGCTTCTGGAGAATGGAACAACACCCGTGCGCTGTCAGTCAACCAAGCATAGCACAGGCTCTGCACGGGCCAAACTCCTGGACTGCCAGCTTCTTTCCGAGATCAGAATACTACTCGTAGTACTGTAGTACTCTACGACGCAGTGCACACTGGCAGCTTGAAAGGTCAATCTCTGAGGCCCCTTGCCCCTCTCGCCGTTGCGGCTCCTGAAAGGAACCGCCGGTGAAACGCCGACGTCTCGCTCGCTCGCTCGATCGATCGATCGAGTGTGTCGGGGTCAATCGGTTGGTTAGCCGGCGGCCGAGGTAAACTTGCAAGGCAGGAAACGTCGGCGCTTTACTCCTCCTTCCGCCCGCCCAATCTCATCTTCCTCACCCTCTGATCTGATGGTAGAATAAAAAAGGCAAGTGGGTCATCCCTTGTCCCGTGCGGCGGTCAGGAATCGCACCGGCGACGAAAGTGGATGAGCGGAGGAGCCGGGCAGCAATATGCGCGTGGTGGATCGACGCCTACGCGGCTGCGAGCAGGTAAAAAAAAAAGGCGAATCTCAGGTGGCAGAGAAACAGAGCCGACAGTGTGCGTGTTGCCATGCCAGCTTCACCTGAATTTGGGGTGAAAACAGACGATCGCGTCAATCATATTTTTCACTTTTTCCGTCGCAATTTGGCTCCCCGTCGTGCTCATCCAAGGTACATGACTTCTAGTGGTAGTATAAACAAACAAACAAATAATGGCATCATCACAGACCTGCGGATGAACTCAAAATTGGCTCTACGCATTGATCGAAACTGCCGGAGCACTTAAACCGCAACCACCACCAGCTCGAAGTCGCTCTCAAAAAGTGCTATAAGATCGCTGTATGTTGAGTAGACAGACAGTGGACGAGCAGCGCTGAACTAGTTATGACCTGTACAGCGCGGGGGTTGCGATGGATCCTTGTAATCATTGGCGGATCCCAAGTCCAGGGATCATGATTTCCGCGACCTAGTAGAACTGAACCCGCACATGGATATGGACACGCACGCATGAGCGCATGAAAGCGAATGGTACGCTGTGTACGTGCGCCAGACCAAACGCACGATTCAAGAGGCAAAGGGGGGTTGAATAGACCCGGCAGTACCTGGTTTCGGCTCACCGACTCACTGAATCTATCTCATCTGTCGATTCAAGATTTCGGTTTGGGATTAGGATTGAGCCGTGCAAGAGCAACACTAGGCACCATCTTAAGATCGAGTGACCACACACCATCACTAAAAATCAAATACTCATTCTACAGTTAACCCTTGTCTGAATATATTACAGAAAAATGTTAAAAATTTCTTGTCTTCCGCATTGGACAAACTGAAGTAAAAAATAGATCCTAGTCATCACTAGGAAGAATATGAGATGATACCACCACTTAGATGCCCCTATGATACCATTTTACAAATTTAAATGTTTCAAAAAATCCGAAAATAATCACAAATGTTCGCAACACATGTGTCTACAACCTTAAAAAACACAGGTCCAAGTTCAACACACACATTGAGAGAAAAAAGACAAATCAAGTTGTGTGTGTTGTTTTCACACTATTCATGTTTTTGTCTTTATTAACACTAGCAAAAAGGCCCGTGCGTTGCAACGGAAGAAAAAAACCACACACTCTTAATTTACAAAAAATGTTTTATAATCTGAGAATTTGTAGCTATTTCTTAAATACATGAAGAGTTAAAAAGGTTGTTAAAATGATACATGATTTTTTAATCATAAAAAGAAGTTTTTTTTGTCTGGAAAAGAACATTTTTTATGGTCTCCTATTGACGTAGGTACTTGCGCCCCTATTTCATCACTATTTCTTGCCATACATGTCATAGGAATTGGTCCCTGTTTCATCATTATTTATTTCTTATCAAACTTGTCTTCTATTTTATTTCTTGTCATGCATGCCTCCTTTTTATTTTTTTCATGCATTCTACGATTAACCCTTGTCTGAATATATACAAAAAAATGTTAAAAATTTCTTGTAGGTGATACCACCACTTAGATGCCCCTATCATACCATTTTAAAAAAATATTTCAAAAATTTCTAAAAAAAATCATGAATGTTCACAACATATGTGTCTACAACCTCAAAAAACTATGATCCAAATTCGACATACACACTGAGAAAAAAAAGACAAATCTAGTTGTGAATAGTTTGGTTTTCACACTATTCATGTTCTTGTCTATATCGACACTTTTTTTCATGCTGAATTTGTCTTTTTTTTCTCTATGTGTCTACTTTGAACTTGGATCTGCTTTTTTTTTAGATTTTGTAGACAGTAGACACTTTTGTTGTAAACAGTCACAAATTTTCTCATAATTATTTAATCATTTTTTTAGAATTGGTAGCATGAGAGCATCCAAGTGGTTGTAGAAGAGCAACATGGATGGAGAAGTTTTTGTTAGGTTCGTAACCCTGTACCTCTTGCCTCACCTTGGAATCTCAGGGCGAGATTACCGTTTATGAGGGTCGAATGTAGCAATCCGGGGTCACCCCAAATTAGAAGTTGATTGTTTTTTTTTGCATATAAGCATCATATTGCATAAATTTAAATATATTTTTTAGATATTCTATTTTAACACAAAAGGCCCGAAGCTTGTGAGCATAAAGCGCGCTCTATAGCTCGAGTCGTTTCAGCTCGTGCTCGTAAGGTTTTTAGCTTGTTAGGCCTTGTACAATGGGAGGTGCTTAGGGGAGGTGCTTATAGAAATAAATCAGGCGTTCCTTAAGCACCGGTGCTTATTTGTACATGGTAGACGCTTAACTAAGCGTCTCTCCTGTAGAAATAGGCATCAGTGCTTCAGAAAAATTCGGTTTATTTTTGTAAGCACCTCCCATTGTACAAGGTCTTATAAGATTAACGAGCTCGAGCAAAACGAGCTTCACGAGCAACTCGTTTAGCTCGTTAATTTCGCCAGCCTATCCAGGCCCAGCCCACTCTGGCACATTTCGCCGGCCTTTCTAGGCCCAGTCGCCCAGCAGCCCGGTCATCTAGCGGCCTAGCGCTGTAGCGCAAAAAAAAGAAAAATCACGCCACACACCCGAGCGCAGAGGGAGGAGCGGAGGACTCGAGGCGGCGGCTAGGGATTGACGGCACGCTTCCTCTGCTAGACTACGGCGGCGGCCGAGCCTCGAGCACCCCGTCCGTCCGGCGACGTTCCGCCCCCGCCGCCGACTCCCTCTCGCCTCCTTCCGACCTCCTGCTGTCCCGCCTGACCCCAACGCCGAGACAGCTCAGAAAGGTCAAGAAAAGCCCCCCACAAAGGGCCCAGGAGCCCCAAACCCAAACACAGCCGCCCAGGCCCATCATCTCCTTGTCCCGACCTCGCACTCCGCATCCCAGCATCCAACTCCAACTCCACCTCGCCGCCGCCCCCACCATGTACGGCGTCGGCGTCGGCGGCGGCGGAGGCGGGTTCAACGCGCCGTCCACGGCCTCCGGGCGGCGCAAAAACCAGGAGGACGACGAGGAAGAGGAGGAGGAGGAGACCGGCGACGGCCGCGTCCTCGAGGCGTGGGAGCGCGCCTACGCCGACGACCGCTCGTGGGAGGCCCTGCAGGAGGACGAGTCGGGCCTGCTCCGCCCCATCGACACCAAGAACCTCGTCCACTCGCAGTACCGCCGCCGCCTCCTGCTCCGCTCCGCGGCCGCCGCGGCCCGCATCCAGAAGGGCCTCATCCGCTACCTCTACATCGTCATCGACCTCTCCAGGGTTAGTTGCCACGCCCTTTTCTGATTTCCTGTCTGTTAGGTTAGCCATTACCTGGTTGGGGATCAATTGGGCTGCCGAGCAATGCTGATCGTGCTGATCTCCCTTTGTATTGTTTATTATGACATCCCTACCGAGAGTGATCTGGTGTTCTTGCACACTGTCTATCGAGATGTGGACCAGAGCCACCATTGGTGAAGTGGTGGCTGGGGATCAGCTCTAGTGCTTTGGATTGATTTGTATGTTAGTAGTTTCACCGAGCTGCTTGTGGTTCTTTGCAGAGAGAATGCAGGTCCGCATCCAATATTGGTGCTTCATTTTGTTTGCGTAGAAAGAACCAGTAGACGATCTGATTTCTGTCCTTTAACTGTGCTGATCGTACTACAGTTCACGCATATCTGGAAGCTTGCCTTCTTGCTTACTGTTCTCTTTTAATAGCTGAACGTGTGTGTTGACATGTTATAGTTGGTGTGTGTTAGGGCATTTGGTAGGGTTTGTTGATATGGCAGTTATCAGGGGCAGACTAGGGGCAAAACTAAAAATTTAATGGAGGGATGTGAATCATTTAGTGCAAGGAATTGGCCAGCTAGTGTCAAAACTATGCCATAAGAAAATAACAGCTTTGCTGTTGAGTATCACTTAACATAATAGTAAAGTGTTTATGTTGGTTTCACAGAACTTTATATGTCTTGTGCATGTATTCTTTTAGAAAATGTTCATGTTGTTTCCTCTTCATCACCATTTCCTTTCGCTCTTGCAGTGTAGCTGATAACATAATATTTGAGCAGCATATATTGTCTAGTTTGAACAATTAGGAATTTAGGATCCTCAAAATTTGTTGTTGGTAATTAGTGTGCGTTGCATTTTGTACTGTTCACAACTTACGTTTCTTCTTTTCATTCTCTTGTAATCACCTTTTGTCTGGTTGTATTTTGCTCATTTAGGCAGCTTCAGAAATGGATTATCGCCCTAGTCGAATGGCTGTTGTTGCTAAGTGTGCTGAGGCATTCATAAGGGAATTCTTCGATCAGAATCCCTTGAGCCATGTTGGGCTAGTGACAATTAAAGATGGCATTTCTCATCGACTTACGGAGATTGGAGGGAGTCCAGAGTCACAGATTAACGCATTGATGGGCAAGCTTGAATGTTCTGGTGATTCATCTCTGCAGAATGCTCTGGAACTTGTCAATGGTTACTTGAACCAGATTCCTTCCTATGGTCACAAGGAAGTATTATTTTTGTACTCCGCACTGAATACATGTGATCCTGGTGATGTCATGGAGACAATAGAAAAATGCAAGAAATCCAAAGTTAGATGTTCGGTTATTGGGCTTGCTGCAGAAATTTTCATTTGCAAGCATCTCTGTGAAGAGACTGGTGGATCATATACGGTTGCACTAGACGAGGTGCTAAAATATGCTTGTGTTTGTAGCTTTTACTCTTGATATTCAAATCCTGTGATGATGAAATAATGTTTCTTTCTTTTGGCAGTCCCACTTCAAGGAATTGCTGCTTGAACATGCTCCTCCACCACCTGCCATTGCAGAGTATGCTGCAGCCAATTTGATTAAGATGGGTTTTCCACAGAGGGGAGCAGAGGATCTTATCTCCATCTGCTCTTGCCACAAGAAAATTAAGTCTGGTGCTGAAGGTTACATATGTCCCAGATGCAAAGTTAATGTGTGTGAGCTTCCAACGGAGTGCCGAACATGTGGTCTAACACTTGTTAGTTCCCCACATCTGGCACGATCCTATCACCATCTCTTCCCTGTAACGCCGTTTGATGAGGTGACGTTCAAATTAGGTCAAAAGGGAGGACAAAATTGTTTTGGCTGCCAGCAGAGTCTCATTAACACCGGTATGCTTAAATACATCTCCGCCCAAATATGTTGTCTTCTTGCTTCGGTTAATTTTCTTCAAATGAGGAAATACATCTTTAATGTCCTTGGTCTCTGTGTTAGAAAAGGAGGAATTATCACAATGAAGCAGTTCCAGTCTTTGTTGCCTTATTTATTTTTGTCCTTCCATTTAGTGGTTGTTATTGTGTATACCATTGGGTGCTTTCTTTATCCATGTTATTGTCACTTCAGAGTGAAGTGTGGGTCATCAACTTAACCCCACGAACAAAGTTGCATAGCGCAGAGGGCAACATATATGAAAACCAGCCTTAAATTCTTTCAGCGTTTAGAAGCGAACTGTCAATGGAACATAATTTAGTTCTGCAGTTTCGAGAGTGGGGGAAATTGTTATCCTTCTGAATTCACATGATTCTCTTTTCTTGACAATCTCATTTTAGTTTTTGTTCTATGTTATGCTAGTAGGAGTATCTTATTCTCCCTCCGTACAAAGTTAGTACAAAGTTGAGTCACTTATTTTGGGACGGAGGGAGTATATTCTTATGCGCTGTAATCATCAGGTTCATTGACTATACCTCCATGAACATTGCAGGTGGCCAATCTAATATCCATGTCCGCTGTCCAAAATGCAACCACCACTTCTGCTTCGACTGTGATATTTACATCCATGAGAGCTTGCATAACTGCCCCGGTTGCGAGAGTCAGCGCAGTTCATCTAGGTAGAGACGCCATCGTGTGCATTGTTCGGGTGTGAGTCGGAGCTACGCATTGTTGTAAGCTTTCTGGTGCACTGACATTGATGACAGTATTGCTGGATAATCAAACAGTGTGCGGATAACACCTGTCATCCTTTTGTTGGCGCCTCTTGTTAGATTGGGCTAGCTAGTTAATATCTATTGATGCAATTAGAGTTCGAGGTGCTATGAGAAGAGTCGTGAGAAATGTACAACGTGAATGGAAACCTGCTGCTTCTTGCTGTTTTTTTTATGAAGCAAGATCAATATATGTTATTTTCTTCATTCAGTATCGTCACTCGGGTGTCTTTGCTTCACATGCCACCGCGGGGGCAACTTGCATAAAAACATCTTTATTAATCCCCTGGTCCACTGAGGGCATCTCCAACCTGACCCGTCGGTGGACATGGGACTAGTCTGCACAGACGGCTGTGAGAGTCGGTCATCCAATGCTATCTGCATGCTTTCAAATCGGTTTTAAACAAACAGGATGAATTACATGCAAATCGGACAAAAACATTTACATCTATACCAATATAAAAAGACTCTATACCAATATAAAAAGACCCAAAGGGGCAGATCCAAACCATCTCGGCCGTCAAATCATGTTATCTAGAGGTTCAAATCGCTCCAATGTTGAGCACCAAACATGTTTAACGCTTTAATTACCCATCACTGCCATTGGTTATAAACACGTTTTAACTCAACGCTATCCCATGAAATCTCCCATGTAATTAATATCCTATCATTCCCGTGAAAAAAGTAATTGATATCTTAACAAATACCAACGTGCAACAGATATATCTTACCTAATATAACAAGCAACTAATATCCTATCTATAATAAACGTGCGTTGCACGTACATTATTACTAGTTTCCAAAGACATGTCGTTCATCAGATTGCCGGTAGACTAGTCTACGACCGCCCTCTGGAGAACCATCTTGTTCTCCAGATGGAAAAGATTGTGACCAGGAAAATGAGTGTTGAGGAAAGAAGCATCCTCCCAAGTTGCATCATCAGGAGCGAGGCTCTCCCACTGGACCAGACATTTGTCCTACTGGCTGCTTGTTTCTCTGAAAACTCGCCTGTCCAAAACTGCTACTGGATAAGTTTTAATGCATCCTTCTGGAGTTACCAGGGGCACATGCGGGAGAGGAATAGCATGATGGCCAGTGTGCTTTTTTAGTTGACTCACATGGAAGACTGGGATGAATGTCCGACTTCTCCGGCAGATGTCATTTGTAAGACACATTTCCCACTTTTTGCAGCACTTTGAAAGGTCCATAAAATTTGGATATGAGTTTCAAGTATCCTCTCAGTCCAAATGAATTTTGCCTGCAAGGTTGCACTTTCAAGTATACTATATCCCCCACTAAACTGGATGTCAAACCCCGAGACTGGAGCACGATGGGTAGCGTCGACGAGTAGTGGATCGGTGTCTCGCAAGCCAGAGGTCATTGAAGGAAGGCCATGTCCTCCATGCTAATGTTGATCTCCTGGGATCTTTGGAAGGAACGCAATGCGAAGGTCTTCCGCAACACCGCGACTCCTTCAATAATCATTGTGCGCAACATTAAGGATGAAATCAATTTGTGGGTTTTAGCGGGTGCTAAGCACTTGGGTTTTGTTATGTCACGAGAGTGATGGCCTTTGTATTTCTCGCCCTTTGTTGGGCCATGTTTAAAACTCTCTCTCTCTCTCTCTTAATTAATGAAATGGCAAATCTTTTGCCTTGTTTCAAAAAAATTAAAAAAATGTCCCCCACTAAAAGTTGTCTCTCAGTTCTTTTCATATCAGCACAAAATTTGTTTCTGCTCTGAGCTTGCAGCAAATTTTCCTTGAGATTTTGTAGCATTTGCTCCCTTTCCTCCATGGTTATTCTAGCTTCAGGTATGAGTGTGTCTGGAATAGAGAACTCACCTATTTGAGGAGGTTTGTATCCATACAAAGCTTCAAAAGGTGTACACTTAAGTGAAGTATGGTAAGAGGTGTTATACCATAATTCAGCCAGAGGCAACCACTTAATCCATTGTTTTGCCTCTTGAAAAACCATTCCTCTCAAGTAAGACTCCAAGCACTTATTTACTCGTTATGTCTATCCATCAGTTTGTGGGTGATCAGTAGAACTGAATCTGAGCTCGACCCCCAAGGCAATAAACAGTTGTTTGTACAGTCTGCTTGTGAAGATCCTATCTTCGTCTAAGATAATTACTGGGGGAATTCAATGTAACTTGATTACATTATCCATAAGAGCTTGAAAAACTGACTGTACAGAATATGGGTGAGCTAGAGAGATGAAATAAGCATATTTTGTCAGTCTGTCCACTACTACTAATATCACTTCCTTCCCTTGAGCTTTTGGTAGAGCTTCAATGAAATCCAATGAGATATGTGCCAAGCCATATGAGCTACTTCAATTGGATCTAGCAAACCATGAGGATGTATATGCTCAATTTTGTTACCTGACAAGTGGGACACTGACTGACAAATTCCTCCACTGTTTTTCTCATGTGAGGCCAATAAAAGTTTGATTTCAATCTGTGATAAGTTGCTTTAACTCCTCAGTGCCCTCCTAGAGCCGAAGAATGAAAAGCTTGTAGTAGTTGTTGTCTAAGTCCGTTTGTAGTGCCCACATACAATCTGTTTTTATATTTCAGAAGTCCTTCATGTAATGAGAAGTTTGGAGTACTACTGACATCTGGTGCTAATTTCTGAAGTAGTTGGGAGCTAGTTGTATCACCTACATAGCTAAGTTTCACCTCTTGTATCCAAGCTGGAACTATTTGTGTCACCACATGACAATGGTTTGGTTCCATAACATCTCTTCTGGAGAGAGCATCAACAGCTACATTTTCTTTCCCTTTCTTGTACTCAATTTGATAATCAAATTCCAACAATTTAACCAAGAGCTTGTGTTGGATTCCCTCTGTTAATCTCTGAGATGCCATGTACTTGAGACTTTGTTGGTCTGTCTTGATGATGAGTGGATTTCCTAATATATAATTTCTCCACTTTTTCAAGCTTTCTAAAATTGCCATTGCTTCTTTTTCATATATAGATTGAGCTGCTGCTTTAGGTCCCAAACTTTTGCTAAAGAAAGCTATGGGTTTGCCCCTTTGCATGAGTACTGCCCTAATACCTGTCCCACAAGCATCTACTTCAATTGTAAATGGATGTTGAAAAACAAGAAGTGCAAATACTGGACAAGTTGTCATTACAGTTTTCAATGTGTGAAAAGTTGTATCTTGTTATGGACCCCAATGAAATGCATCTTTCCTCAAAAGATCATGCAATGGTCTACAAATTTTTCCATAATCCTTGACAAACCTCCTGTAATATCCAGTGAGACCCAAACCCCCCCTCAGTTTTGTAACTGGTTTAGGCCAATGCAGCACATCTGTTATTTTGGCTGGATCAGTAGCAATCCCTTCAGCTGAAATAATGTGTCCCAGATAGGCTATAGTAGGAGTTGCAAACTAGCATTTAGGCATCTTCACACACAGGTTGTTTTCCTTTATAATTTGAAATATAATCTTCAAATGTTCAATGTGCTCCTCTAGTGTTTTACCAAACACTAGAATATCATCAACGAAGACCAGGATGAACTTCTTGTGAGGGCCAAAAAGCAAATTCATGAAATTCTGAAAGGTAGCAGGTGCGCATGAAAGACCAAATGGCATTACTACATATTCATAATGGCCCATGTGAGTTCTAAAAGCAGTCTTTGGAATATCTTCCTTGGCCATCCTGATTTGATGGTAGCCTGACCTTAAGTCCAGCTTGCTGAATATTTTTGCCCCATACAGTTCATCAAGTAAATCTTCCATAACTGGCATAGGAAACTTGTTTTGGATTTTGGGCAAATTAAGCTCTCTGAAATCAATACATAGTCTCCATCCCCATCTCTTTTTCTGATCATGATTGTTGGGAAACGTTGCATGGAAAACAAAAAACAAAAAATCTACGCACACGCAAGATCTATCCATGGAGATGCATAGCAACGAGAGAGGAGAGTGTGTCTACGTACCCTCGTAGACCGTAAGCAGAAGTGTTTAATAACGCGGTTGATGTAGTCGAACTTCTTCGCGCTCTAACCGATCAAGTACCGAACGTACGACACCTCCGCGTCCAGCATACGTTCAGCTCGGTGACGTCCTCCGCCTTCTTGATCCAGCAAGACGGAAAGGTAATGGATGAGTTTCGGCAGCACGACGGTGTGGTGACAGTGACAGTGAAGCTATCTCCGCAGGGCTTCGCCTAAGCACTCCGAAAATATGACTGTGGGTGTAAACAGTGGAGGGGGGCGCCGCACAAGGCTAAGCAATTGTCATGGTTGTGCTAGGCGCCCCCTCCCACATATATATAGGTGGGGGAGAAGGGAGAGGCCAAGGTGCACCCCAAGTAGGGCCGAATCCTACTTGGGCACTTCCCCAAGTCGCGCCCACCCTTCCATATATGAGTGCGAGAGGAAGGCAGGAGGAGGAGGCGCCCCCCTTTCCTTTCTCTCACGAGGAGGGAAAGGCAGGAGGGGCCACCCCTCCCCTTTCCTCCCCCTAGGGACGGCCAGCCATGTAGAGGGGCGCACCAGCCCCCCTAGTGGGCTGGTCTGTCCCCTCCTTTTGCCCATTAAGCCCATACACTGTCGTGGGGTGTCCCGAAGCCCTTCCGGTGACCCGATGACTGTCCGGTGCACTCCAAAACTATTTTGGTGTCCGAATACCATCGTCCTATATATCAGTTTTACCTCTAGACCATTTCGAGACTCCTCGTCATGTCCATGATCTCATCCGGGACTTCGAACAACATTCTTCACCAAATCATATAACTCATATAACACTATATTGTCAACGAACGTTAAGCGTGCGGACCCTACGGGTTCGAGAACTATGTAGACATGTCTGAGACACCTCTCCGGTCAATAACCAATAGCGGAACCTGGATGCCCATATTGGTTCCTACATATTCAATGAAGATCTTTATCGGTCGAACCGTTATGACAACATACGTAATTCCCTTTGTCCGTTGGTATGTTACTTGCCCGAGATTCGATCATCAGTATCCTTATACCTAGTTCAATCTCGTTACCGACAAGTCTCTTTACTTGTTCCATAATACACCACCTTGTAACTAACTCCTTAATCATTTGCTTGCAAGCTTATGATGTGTATTACCGAGAGGGCCCAGAGATACCTCTCCGACACTCGAAGTGACAATTCCTAATCTCGATCTATGCCAACTCAACAAACACCTTCATAGATACCCGTAGAGCATCTTTATGATCACCCAGTTACGTTGTGACGTTTGATAGCACATAAGCTATTCCTCTGGTATCCGAGAGTTGCATAACCTCATAGTTGAAGGAATATGTATTTGACATGAAGAAAGCAATAGCAATAAACTGAACGATCAGTATGCTAAGCTACAAGATGGGTCTTATCCATCACATCATTCTCCTAATGACGTGATCCCGTTATCAAATGACAACACATGTCTATGGTTAGGAAACCTTAACCATCTTTGATCAACAAGCTAGTCTAGTAGAGGCTTACTAGGGACACGGTATTTGTTTATGTATTCACACATGTATTTAAGTTTCTGACCAATAAAATTCTAGCATGAACAATAAACCTTTATCATGAATAAGGAAATATAAAATAACAAATTTATTATTGCCTCTAGGGCATATTTCCTTCAGTCTCCCACTTGCACTAGATCCAATAATCTAGTTCACGTCGCCATGTGATTAACAACCATAGTTCACATCGCCATGTGAATAATCTAGTTCACATCACCATGTGATTAACACCCAAAGAGTACTAAGGTATGATCATATTTTTCTTGTGAGAGAGGTTTAGTCAACGGGTCTGCCACATTTAGATCCGTATGTATTTTGCAAGTTTCTATGTCTACAATGCTCTACATGGATCTACTCTAGCTAATTGCTCCCACTTTCAAAATGTATCCAGATTGAGACACAAAGTCATCTGAATCGGTGTTAAAGCTTGCATCGACGTAACCCTTTTCGACAAACTCTTTATCACCTCCATAACCGAGAAATATTTCCTTAGTCCTCTTAGGTAAATAAGGATAATTTTGACTGTTGTCCAGTGATCTACTCCTGGATCACTACTGTACCCCCTTGCCAAACTCATGGCAAGGTACACAATAGGTCCGGTACACAGTATGACATATGTCGTGGAATTATCACGTCAGATGTCCTAGTGGAAGGACTTAGTCGTGGAGCCATCGCGACCGGGTTAGCTTAGAGGGGTTAACCGGACAAAGGACACGAGAGTTTTTACTAGTTCGGCCCCTTACGATGAAGGTAAAAGCCTACGTCTAGTTGTGATGGAATTATTGGGGTTTCGATGACCAGGGAGCAAATACGCTCGGCCTGAGTCTCGAGTTGTTGTTTCTTGTCCCTGAAACACCGCCGGGTCGTCCCTTTATATACACAGGTTGACGCCCGTCCAGTTTACAGAGTCCCGAGACTGGCTCATACAAGTATCCGGCTCGGTCTCTCCCTTTTCCTAACTTACAATACAAGTTATACAACTATGGCGGTTTACAACTATGGGCCCTAATCCGCCTTTGGGCTCTGGGCCTCTAAGCTTTATCCGTAAAGCGCCATCTTCTTTGTCTTCATGAGTCTCAATATAGGTGAGCGTGAACCGGCCCCTCCTGGGCGGTTTATACTCAGTAGTTATATCCTCAACATTAGGCCCCAGATTGATTTGAACCTGTTCATGTCAATCTTCAATACTTAGAAAAATTCCGTGAACATCTTCTTACAATTCTTGTAAACCGCCTTGATGTCTTCTCTTCTGTAAACTTTGGTAAACCACCATGATGTCATCTTCTGAAATTGCAGTAAATCATCATGACGTCATCTCTGTATAAAAAGGTTATAAAGATTCCCTTCATTAATTAACTTCCGAAGATCGAGGCCATAGCTGCGCCCCATTTTACCGCTTCAGGCTCCTCGATTCTCGCGCTTGCCTACTTTATCCATTCAGCTTATAAATAGGCTCAGGGGTCCTTCACTTTTCCCCTTACGCACTTCTTATTCTTCCTTTCAACGCTCAAGCCCGACAGCTCCGCCGCCGCCGTTGACCTTGAAGCTCTGCATCATCCCTGGCCGCTGCATCAACCTGAATGCACCAGAGATCCGCGGTTCTCCTCCGTTACTCCTGTGAATCCGGTAAGCTTTCTTCCTTCAACCCTAGATCTCCATTAGGGCTTCGTGTTCATCCGTGTTCCTCAGTGTTCATCGGTGCTTACTGTTTTTTCTTACTGCCCCTTGTATCATGATGATCTTAATATCTTTCTTGTGCAGCCAAAACTATAGTTTAATTTTCCTCATCATAGCGTCCTTTTGATCTGATGATAACCAGAATAAGCATCCAAAAAACTCAAACCTCACAACCCGCCGTAGCATCAATGATCTGATCAATACGCGGGAGAGCAAAAGGATCTGCCGGACAAGCTTTGTTCAAGTCTGTGTAGTCCACACACATGCGCCAAGTGCCATTCTTCTTAAGTACGAGCACCGGATTGGCCAGCCACTCTGGATGAAAAACTTCGACGATGAACCCAACAGCCAACAGCCGGGCTACCTCCTCTCCAATGGCCTTGCGTCTTTCCTTGAAGCGGCGAAGAAACTGCTTGACCGGTTTAAACTTGGGATCAATATTGAGAGTGTGCTCAGTGAGTTCCCTCGGTACACCTCGCATGTCAGAAGGCTTCCATGCAAAAATGTCCCAGTTCTCACGGATGAACTCGATGAGCGTGCTTTCCTATTTCGGATCCAGATTAGTGCTGATACTAAACTATTTGGATGAATCGCCAGGAACGAAATCAACAAGTTTAGTCTCATCATCCGGTTTGAACTTCAGGGTCGGGTCATGCTCAGTGGTGGGCTTCTTCAAAGGGGTCATATCTGCCGGATCAACATTGTCTTTGTAGAACTTTAACTCCTCTATTGAACAAGCCGACTCAGCATAGGCCGCATCACCCTCTTCACAGTCCAAAGCGATCTTACGACTCCCGTGTACCGTGATGGTCCCCTTATGACCTGGCATTTTGAGTTGTAAATAGATATAACAGGGCCTTGCCATGAACTTCGTGTAAGCCTGCCGTCCAAACAGGGCGTGATATGGGCTCTGGATTTTCACCACTTCAAAGGTCAAAGTTTCTGACCTGGAATCATGCTCATCACCAAACACAACCTCCAAAGCTATCTTACCAACCAGATATGCCGATTTACCTGGTACTACACCATGGAAGACAATGTTCGACGGTTTTAGATTCTTATCTATCAACCCCATGCGATGGAAGGTTTGATAATACAAGATGTTGATACTGCTCCCTCCATCCATGAGCACTTTGGTAAATTTATAACCTCCCACCTGAGGTGCCACCACTAAAGCCAGATGACCCAGATTATCAACCCGGGGCAGATGATCCTCCCTGCTCCACACAATGGGCTGCTCGGACCAACGCAAGTAATGGGGTACTACCGGTTCAACAGCATTAACTGCCCTCTTATGAAGCTTCTGATCGCGCTTACACAAGCTAGTAGTGAAAACATGATATTGCCCGCCATTCAACTGCTTTGGGTGACTCTGAAACCCAGATTGCTGCTGATTCCCCTGATTTTTCTGTTGGTTGTTACCACCCTGGTTGCTCTGATTGCCCTGATTATTCTGAAATCCAGAGTTTGAACCGCCGCCACCATAACCCGGCCCGTGAAAACCTGGACCTGAACCACCAGACGGACCCTGATCATACCGGAAGAGATCAAAGTTTTTGACCTCCTTCATAATGAAACAATCCTTCCAAAGGTGTGTTGCTGGAACCTCCTTTGTCCCGTGCTTTGGGCAGGGCTGGTTTAACAGGCGTTCTAGATTCATGCCTCCACCGCGCTGGGGCGGTTTACCCTTACGATGCTGCGCATTGCCCTGCACTTTGGTGTTAGCCACAAAATCTGAACTATCCGCTTTACTCTTACCATTGTTCCCGTGGTTATTCTATCCTTTTGAACCGGCATTCTTCTTTCCTTTCTCCTGCTTCTCTTCGTCAGAATCAGGATCTTTGGTATTATCAGAATCATCATATTTAACCAGAGCCGCTATAAGCGTTCCCATGTCATTGCAGTGGAGTTTGAGCCGTTCCAATTTCATCTTCAGCGACTTAAACCGGCAATTACGCTCCAATGTTACAATTGCTATGTCAGCATTGATGCGGTCTGACGAATGCAGGACTTCTGAAACCTGGCACACCCAATGAGTTGTTGACTCATTCTCTCCTTGAACACATGCATCTAGATCCACAATGGACATGGGTTGTTTGCACGTATCCTTGAAGTTCGCTATAAACCGGGCCTTCAATTGATCCCATGACCCGATGGAATTAGTAGGCAGGCTCTTCAACCAAGTACGAGTTGTTCCTTCCAACATCATGGTGAAGTATTTCGCACATGCCGCTTCATCCACTTCCAGCATCTCCATAGCCATCTCATAGCTCTCAACCCATGACTTGGGGGGTAAATCAGCGGTGTAATTAGGCACCTTCCGCGGGCCCTTGAAGTCCTTGGGTAACCGTACATTGCGCAGAGCCGGAGTGAGACACGTCACTCCCCATGAGTTGAAAGAAAGCCCGGTACCTCGTTCAACTGACGCCGCTGGTTGAACTGGGGTGGGTTGATGATGACCCACGTATTGTGCCGCTAATGCGGCCTCCCTTCGTGCTCTACCATTATCCACCATGTCCTGAGCATTTGCACCACCACGCGCCGGATTAGGTCCTCGAGGGGCGTCACGGTTCTACACACTGCTTGACACAGCCGGTTCATCCATGTGCCTGCTGTAGCTCCTGCTTGGGCGATGGGTCGAGTGAATCTTGTCGCGGCTGTATGAATAAGCCTGCTGCTGCACGATAGCAGTCTGAAGAAGATCCCTGGCCCGCCGCGTCTCAACCGCCGCTAGCGACTCACCCTCCATCGGAATAGCTGCTAACCGGGATGCTGCAGCTATCATGTTGTCCAAAGGGGTGGAGAAGTGACCCGGCGGGGGTGCCATGTAATGCGGTGGGGGTGTTGTGTATTGCGGCGGGTTATCTACTCGTCGAGGTGGGCCCATCACCTGTGGTTGATCCGGCGCTCCGATCCTTGGCACGGTAATCCGGTTTACTGCTGCCGGGTTGCTGGTTCCTGCCCCTGGCGTACTGAAGAGATTCATTGCATTGTAATCCGCCGGCAAGCGAGACTGATGTCTCCTCCTCAATACGTCATTCGAAGCGTTCTGATCCAGCAAAAGTCGATAATTTTCGGCCTGAATCCTCTGTGACTGGGCATCTAAAGCGGCCCGTTCCTCAGCCATCCTGGTTTCCTCAGCCTCCAAGTCCTCTTTGGCCTGAGTTATCTAACCCCGCAATTTTGTGACCTCCGTGTTATGCCGATGTTGAGTCTCCGGGGTAACTGCTGTGGTCAACAATGTCATCCAGGCGTCCAACAAATCGGAAAGAACTTGAGCCGGCCGGCGCGTGGGGCCTCCTGTCCCGGTTGCTGATCCAGAATCCATTGCTGCTGCAGTCGAGTTTTGTAACGATGGCTGTGTATCGGCCATAAAGATTGCAGTTCAAGAAATTCTGGAATGCTGCTGCCATCGGAATACCCTTCAAGCAAGCCATCTTGAACTTGATACAAAGATTCGGTTTCACCAATGGATGACTCGCCATCGGAATAAACGGTCGTCTCACCCTCGGACACCGGTTCAGATTCAATCCCATGGACACATCCTACGAACGCACGCTTCATGGTGGGCTGAATCTGGGTAGGACTCGCATGCTGAGCTGTTTCGACGAGGTCGGTGCAGATGTCCGGCTCAGGGCCCAGTTCGCTGATCTTGCCGATGAAGACATGAATTCCTCCGAAGGGGACCCGGTACCCTTACTCGATTGAGCTGGCGTCGGGGCCCCAGCCTGTGTCGTCGATGTAGAGCGTGCCGCGACGACTCTTGGTCATCCGGCCCACTTCGTATCCCTTGAGTCCTTCGAACTTGCCCTCTAAGAACTTGAAACTATCGTGCGATAGCCCCACGGTGGGCGCCAACTGTCATGGAATTATCACATCAGATGTCCTAGTGGAAGGACTTAGTCATGGAGCCATTGCGGCCGGGTTAGCTTAGAGGGGTTAACCGGACAAAGGACATGAGAGTTTTATACTAGTTCGGCCCCTTATGATGAAGGTAAAAGCCTACGTCTAGTTGTGATGGAATTATTGGGGTTTTGATGACCAGGGAGCAAATACGCTCAACCTGAGTCTCGAGTTTTTATTTCTTGTCCCTGAACCGCCGCCGGGTCGTCCTTTTATATACACAGGTTGACGCCCGACCGGTTTACAGAGTCCCGAGACCGGCTCATACAAGTATCCGGCTCGGTCTCTCCCTTTCCCTAAATTACAATACAAGTTATACAACTATTGCGGTTTACAACTATGGGCCCTAATCCGCCTTTGGGCTCTGGGCCTCTAAGCTTTATCAGTAAAGCGCCATCTTCTTTGTCTTCATGGGTCTCAATATAGGTGAGTGTGAACCGGCCCCTCCTGGGCGGTTTATACTCAGTAGTTATATCCTCGACAGCATACTTCATAGAACATATGGCTGAGGCATAGGAGATGACTTTCATTCTCTCTCTATCTTCTGTCGTGGTCAGGCTTTGAGTCTTACTCAACTTCACACCTTACAATACAGGCTATAACTCCTTCTTTGCTGATCTATTTTGAACTTCTTCAAAACTTTTGTCAAGGTATGTGCTTTGTGAAAGTCCTATTAAGCGTCTCGATCTATCTCTATAGATCTTGATGCCCAATATATAAGCAACTTTACCAAGGTCTTTCATTAAAAAATTCTTATTCAAGTATCCTTTTATGCTATCCAGAAATTCTATATCATTTCCAATCAACAATATGTCATCCACATATAATATCAGACATGCTACAGAGCTCCCACTCACTTTCTTGTAAATACATGCTTCACCATAAGTCTGTATAAAACCATATGCTTTGATCACCTCATCAAAGAGTGTATTCCGACTCCGAGATGCTTGCACCAGTCCATAGATGGATCGTTGGAGCTTGCACACTTTCTTATCACCTTTAGGATCAACAAAACCTTCTGGTTGCATCATATACAACTCTTCTTTAAGAAATCCATTAAGGAATGCAGTTTTGACGTCCATTTGCCAGATTTCATAATTATAAAATGCGGCAATTGCTAACATGATTCAGGCAGACTTAAGCATCGCTATGGGTGAGAAAGTCTCATCGTAGTCAACTCCTTGAACTTGCCGAAAACCTTTCGCGACAAGTCGAGATTTGTAGACAGTAATATTACCATCGGTGTCAGTCTTCTTCTTGAAGATCCATTTATTCTCAATGGCTTGTCGATCATCGGGCAAGTCCACCAAAGTCCATACTTTGTTCTCATACATGAATGCTATCTCAGATTTCATGGCCTCAAGCCATTTATCGGAATATGGGCTCATCATAGCTTCTTCATAGTTCATAGGTTCACCTTGGTCTAGTAACATGACTTCCAGGACAGGATTACCGTACCACTCTTGTGCGGATCGTGCTCTGGTCAACCTACAAGGTTTAGTAGCAACTTGATCTGAAGTTTCATGGTGATTATCACTTGCTTCCTCTCTAGTTGGTGTAGGCATCACGGGGATGGTTTTCTATGATGTGCTACTTTCCAATTAGAGAGAAGGTACAATTACCTAATCAAGTTCTACTTTCCTCCCACTCACTTCTTTCGAGAGAAACTCCTTCTCTAGAAAGGTTCCATTCTTGGCAACAAAGATCTTGCCTTCGGATCTGTGGTAGAAGGTTTACCCAATTGTTTCCTTAGGGTATCGTATGAAGAAACACTTCTCCAATTTGGATTCGAGCTTATCAGGCTGAAGCCTTTTGACATAAGTGCCGCAACCCCAAACTTTAAGAAACAACAACTCAGGTTTCTTGCCAAACCACAGTTCATACGGTGTCGTTGTCGGTGTCAAAACCAGTGGATCTCGGGTAGGGAATCCCGAACTATGCGTCTAAGGTTGATGGTAACAGGAGACAGGGGACACGATGTTTATCCAGGTTCGGGCCCTCTCTATGGAGGTAATACCTACTTCCTGCTTGATTGATCTTGATGAATATGAGTATTACAAGAGTTGATCTACCACGAGATCGTAATGACTAAACCCTAGAAGTCTAGCCTGTATGATTATGATTCTGCCTCTACGGGCTAAGCCCTCTGGTTTATATAGACACGGAGGGGACTAGGGTTGTACAGAGTCGGTTACAGAGAAAGGAATCTTCATTATCCAGATGCCAAGCTTGCCTTCCATGCCAAGGAGAGTCCCATCCGGACATGGGAGAGAGTCTTCGGTCTTGTATCTTCACAGCCCAACAGTTCGGCTCATGTAACATAGTCCGGCCGTACGAGGACCCCTTAATCCAGGACTCCCTCAGTAGCCCCTGAACCAGGCTTCAATGATGAGGTGTCCGGCGTGCAGATTGTCTTCGGCATTGCAAGGCGGGTTCCTTCTCCGAACACTCCAAAATAGTCTTTGAACACAAGAATCATTTCCGGCTCTGCAAAACAAATTCCACACACACAACCGTAGAGAGTATAATATTTCACGAGTCCAATCCGTTGACAACTTTTTGTAGCATGATATCACATTACCGCCCGACCATTATTTTGAACAATTTTTAGCCCACCGCTCCATATTTCAAGATGCGATTTCATTGGCACATCTTGTCAAAGCAAGAGATCATGTCCCCTTATTGCGGGATTCTCATCAATACAGGCATTGGTAATCCCACCATACTGTTTGCATGGTCCTTGGGGATAAGCGAGTTCTTAGGGCGAGTGGGGAGGCGCTTGATATTCACTGCCTTTATAAAGAGATAAGGATCCACCTCTTTCACCCACGCCTTCTTTCTCTCTGCTTCCCCCATTCTCGAGCTCCAGCGCCCAAGTTCTCACCTTTTCCGCCTCCAAAAAGCACTCCAGCCATGTCCGGATCCGGAGCGCAGGGCAAGTGGATGGTCTCCTCCGTCAAGGAGAAGGACATTACAAAGCTCCGGGAGGCCGGGTACCTGGCCAAGGAAATCGCCCACCGACTTCTGGCCCAGGGACAGATCATCCCCACTCTGGAGCCCCATGAGAGGGTTGTGTTCCTCTCTCACTTCTCCCGCGGACTCATGTACTACTACGGGTTAGATTTCCATGATCTATCCCCAAATTCTTTCCTCAACATCTCGGCATTCATCGTCGTGTGTGAGGATTTCTTCCGCATCCCACCACACTTCAGATTGTGGTTAAAGACCTTCAATGTGAAGCCGAAGGTGGTGGGCGGCCAACACGCAGAGTGCGGAGGCGCCATGGCGAGCAAGATGCCCAATGTTACATGGCCATCAAGTACATTTATTAAGACCATCAAAGGGTGGCAACAAAGTGGTTCTATGTCACTGAGCCGCGCAACACCACCTGGGTCGCTGCTCCCGAATTTCGATCCGGAGCTCCGATGCGGCTCACCTCCTGGCCTGAGAAGGGCTTGGACTGGTCTTCGTCAGACGAGCTGACAACGCTTCAGGCGCGCATCAAGAGCATGGTGGACAAGAACATCAAGCTTGTTAACATGATCCAAGTGATGCTAGTTCACCGGATCCTTCCATGCCAAAGCCGGACTTGCCATTTGTGGGAGTACGATCCGGCCAAGCACCAGACCCTACTGGAGTTCTTTGGCACTACGCACGAAGACATTTGGAAGGTGCTTTTTAAGTCCAACCAGACGTGGCCGAACTCAACCGAGGACCGTGGGCACAACTTGGCCCGTCCTGCTAGTCCGGTAAGTTTTTACATGTTTTTAAGGTATATCTTTTACTCGCATATTTGAGGAAGAAGCCTAAGCCTTCCTACTGATTCTTTCAGGGCTGTACAAAGAAGGCGGAGTGGATTCACTATCCGGCTTTGCTACCTGAAGACCAACAATTCCACTTCTGACGAAGATGCTGGTTCCGGCGCACTATCAAGCGCCGGAGAAGAAGGCCAAGAAGAAGGCCAAGGAGACCAAGGAGACCAGGAGCAGTCTCCGTCGCAATGGTGCTTCGGACATGACGTCCGAAGATGCCGAGACTCATTCCTCCGCCGCTGAGGACAACAAGGAAGAGGAGGAAGAAGAAAGCCATTCCCCCCTGGGGAGGGGGGGGGGAAGGAAGAAGAGGGCGACCTCTATGCATCTAGAGGCCGAGGTATCCAAGAAGGGGAAGGCTTCCTGTCGGTGTCAAAACTGGCGGATCTCGGGTAGGGGGTCCCGAACTGTGCGTCTAGGCGGATGGTAACAGGAGACAAGGGACATGATGTTTTACCCAGGTTCGGGCCCTCTTGATGGAGGTAAAACCCTACGTCCTGCTTGATTGATATTGATATTGTGGATGTTTACAAGAGTGGATCTACCACGAGATCAAGGAGGCTAAACCCTAGAAGCTAGCCTATGGTATGATTTTAATGGTTGTTGTTGTTGTGTCCTACGGACTAGAGCCATCCGGTTTATATAGACACCGGAGAGGGCTAGGGTTACATAGAGTCGGTTACAATAGTAGGAGATCTACGTATCCGCATCGCTAACCTTGCCTTCCACGCCAAGGAAAGTCCCATCCAGACACGGGACGAAGTCTTCAATCTTTTATCTTCATAGTCTTGGAGTCCGGTCGATGATGATGATAGTCCGGCCGATGATAGTTCAGCCGATGATGGTAGTCCGGCTATCCAGACACCCCCTAATCCGGGACTCCCTCAGTAGCCCCTAAACCAGGCTTCAATGACGATAAGTCCGACGCGTATATTGCTTGGCATTGCAAGGCGGGTTCCTCTCCGAATGATAGAAGATTGTGAACACCAGGATAGTGTCCGGCTCTGCAAAATAAATTTCACATTCCACCGTAGAGAGAATAATATATACACAAGTTCAATCTGCTGACGTTTTTTGCGGCATGACGTCACGCCACTACCAAGCCATTACTTGAATCGTTTTTTACTCTACCACCTCAGCGCATTTAGCGAAGCGGTTTCCTTGGCACGTCTTGTCGAAGCAGAGATCGTGTTCCCCCTTAATCCGGGATTCTCATCAATACGGACGTGGGTAACCCAACCGCGCCATTGATGGTGACGCTTGGGGGATAAGCGAGTTTTACCAGGCCGGTGGGGGACGCGTAGACTTCGCCCGCCCATATAAGGGATAAGGATTCACCTTTTCACCTACGCCTTCTTCCTCCTTTGCTTATCCATCTCCATGCACTCGAGCTCCAGCGCCCAAGCCCGCACATCTCGTCTCAACCTTCCCCAGTCATGTCTGGAGCGGGAGGCAAGTGGATGACCTCCTCCGTTAGGAGGAGCACATCGAAAGACTGTGCAGCGCCGGCTACCTGTCCGGCGACATTGCGCACCGGCTGCCCGACGAGGGGCAGCTCATCCCCACCCCCAGGCCCCATGAGAGGGTCGTTTTTCTTCCCCACTTCCTCCGCGGACTGGGCTTTCCACTTCACCCCTTTGTCCGGGGGCTCATGTTCTACTACGGCCTGGATTTCCATGATCTGGCGCCGAACTTCATCCTCAACATCTCGGCGTTTATCGTCATGTGCGAGGCCTTCCTCTGCATCCAGCCCCACTTCGACTTGTGGCTCAAGACCTTCAATGTCAAGCCGAAGGTAGTGAAGGGCACTCAAGCGGAGTGCGGAGGCGCCATGTTGGGCAAGATGCCCAACGTCCTTTGGTTCGAAGGGGCCTTCGTGGAATCCTTCAAGGGGTGGCAATCGGGGTGGTTCTATATCACCGAGCCGCGCGACCCCACGTGGGCGGCGGCCCCCGAGTTCAGATCTGGTATCCCCACGCAGCTCACCTCCTGGAAAGAGAAGGGCTTGCTGTGGGGTAGTTCGGAGGAGCTGACGGGACTCCAAGCCTGTATCCAGAAGCTGGTGAAGAAGCTCAGGCTGGTTAACATGGTCCAAGTCATGCTCATCCGCCGGATTCTCCCATGCCAGGAGCGGGCATCCAATCTGTGGGAGTTCAATCCGGAGCAGCACCAGGCACTGAGAGGGCTCTTCTACACGATGTACGAAGGCGCTTGGAGGGTGCTGTTTAAGGGCGCCGAAGCCCTCGCATCCGCGACTGAAGATCGCGGATTTCGCTCGCAGCGTCAAGCCGACGAGGTAAGTGATTCTACCCCTTTACGGGAGACTTGCTTTTCATAGTTTGACTCTATGCGGGTTTTAATTTCCCCTTTTCCTTTGACAGGACTGGATGAGGAAGGCGGAGCAGATTATCTGCCCGGCTCCTATGCCAGAAAACCCAGTAGACGCCCATCTAGCGAGGCTGCTGGTTCCGGCACCGCACGTGGTACCGGAGAAGAAGGCCAAGAAGGAGGCCACATGTGCTCGAAAGAGTTCCCGTTTTCAGGTGTCCGACGACTCCGGGGCGGACTCCTCCCCCGAAAACGAGGAGGAGAAAGAGGACTCTCTCCCAGAGGAGGGAGAGAGGAAGAGGAAGGCTTCCCCAACAGGGGAGGCCGAAGGGTCCAAGAGGGGAAGGACTATTCCCCCGGACAGCTCCGCCAACATCAATGTTGGCGAGGAAGAATGGCCTTCAAGGGCCAGGCCTCCGGCGAGATCGTAAGTATGCGGATTCCTGAATGATTTATAATTTCTTTTTCTGCGTCACATAGTGTCATTCTGATGCCGCATGCTGCCTGTAGTCCGGCCAATGATGATCTCCCCGCTTCATCGAGCGGGTCGTTGGCTCCGTCGGATGTAGACTCCATCCCGACCGCCTCCACCCCTCGCGACACCGAGGACGCCGAGGTGGGATCCCAAGAAGGGACCCATCAGGAGGAGGCTCCGGAGGCGCCACAAGGCGGCCTCCCGGACTTTGCGCCGGACTCCACATCAGAACCCGCAGTGGTACCGGAGTCCGGCCGGCGGCCCCTTCGCACGAAGGGCAAGACCGTGACGCCGGCAGCTTCCGTCCAACCGGAGGCGCCGGACAATTTGTTGGAGGCGCTGCAGAGCGCTTCCATCGAGGAAGAACACCGCACTATTATGAGTGCAGTGATTCAGAAGGTACAGCTTGCCAAGAGCAGGCTGACCGAAGCCTGCAATAGCCTTCTATCAGGCTTTGAGGTAAGAGGTTAAAAATATGCAATGTAATACCGCATAGACAGTAGCCCCTGATGCTCGATTCGGTGTTCGGAAAGAAAAGCCGGACTGAGGATCTGAAAAAAAGAATATATACGCAGGGTTGCTAAAAAATTATGTCAATATGGGTTGCAGGCTGCGCTGCTGACCTCTGCCGCACTGACTGCGGAGGTCGGTGCTTTGAAGCAGGAGCTTGAGCGGTCCGAGCAAGAGCTCGACCGCGCCAAGAAGCAGCTCCAGGACAAAGAAGGTGAGTAACACCACTTTGAACTTGTACCTTACAGAAAAGGATTTAGGTTGCAAGAAAAAAATAACAAGGATAACATGGGTACTGCAGGGGCCACGAACGAGGTGGCGACCCTGAAGGAGGCCGTGTCCGCGGCCGAACGCAATGTGGCCGCGGAACGGGCAGAGCGAGAAAAGCAGGAGGCGCGGTTGGCGGTGGTTCGGCAAGAGCTCCAGGCTCTCATGGAAAAGCATGAGAGTTTGGAGCGTGACTCAAAGACTCGAGAGTCCGAGCTTGCCTCAGCTCTCGAAAGTGCCAAAACAGCCAAGGCCGATACCCATAAGTCCCTTCAGGATATTGAGTTGGTGAGGAAGATAGCGGCGGGTAAGGCATTTTTCATGCAAAGCAAGCATGTGAATGTAAATTACGTGTTACTTACCCGAATTCAGAGCTCTCCAGGGGCGTTTGCAGATCTGCCTCACAGCGTGTCTGATGCCGCCGCATTCTACCGAGCCGAGGAGGGGAGCTCAACAGAGAAGGTCTTCTGGTCTCAGTATGCTGAGGCCGGCCATCCGGTGCCCCCTAGCGACCAGCTGAAGCAGCTGGTCGAGCTCCACAAGGTGGCCGAGCAGGCCATGAAGGGCCTCATAGTCCGGCTGTGGCCTGGAGAGGCCATGCCTGGGAGCTACTTCGGCCTTGTGCGACGGTTGGTGGATGCGTGCCCCTGGGTGGAGGTTATCAAGTGCTCCGCCTGTATTGAAGGTGCTCGTCGGGCCCTTGCCCGCGCAAAGGTGCATTGGGGCAAGCTGGATGCGGAGAAGCTAATCACTGACGCGCCACCAGCGGGCAAGGAATATCGTACGCCCGAGATGTACTATAAGACTGTCCTGAAGGGTGCCCGCAAGATTGCGGATGAGTGCCCCAGGGATGTAATTATTGAGTAAATTCGCAATGTGTTATCCTGTGCGCTGAAAACTTTGTTCATATGCGCTAAGCAACGCTTGTTAATTTAAAATATTACCTTCTGTGCGGCCGTTTATTAAATCTGAGAGATGGCAAGTCGTCGGCTTCAGCCCCCATGCCACGAGTGCTGGGGTGTTCGGGATAAACTTGAGCACTCTTGTTCCCATTTTTGGGTCCATCTAGGGAGGCGCTCAACACAACGAACAAGGCAACCGGACTTATAGTGCTTGAACACTCTCACTTAGCCATAGAATTCTATAATTCTAAATTTCGGCGAAGCCCCTAGTATCCGGAAGACCGAATTCGGGGCGCTATCCACGCCTTCGTCGGACATTATCTGGTACTTCGCTCGAAGCGGCGTAGGTCTTTAAGGACCCGAAAAGACCTCTCGAACAGCGACCAGTCTCTCGCCTTATCATGACAGTCAGTTTTAGCTTTCTCCACTGAGGCGTTAACCCGGCTCAACCGGGGCGCAATCGCAGTGGTTCTCCCAGTGCTACCTTAGCCGATAGAATGGAACGTAAGGTGCTAAACATGGGAGCCGGGCAAACCCAACTATTGACCCAAGACATGATTCGGAGCCGATTCATATAATGCTATAAGTTCGGGGTGCCGCACTTGTGAAAGTGTGCGGACTTTATCACACCATAACGCGGGGAACATAAGCCCCTGGTGTATTTGGCCGTACCAAAATGTACGGATGCAACATGTCGTAAATGAACATATATATATATATATATATATATATATATATATATATATATAAGGTAATGCAATTATGGGCAAAAAGTGCTGCATTTTATTCGAGAAGATTTGCTATGAGTGCGGAATGATACAAATAGTGCGGAAAGCAAGGGATTGGACGAATTAAAGGCGTCTCCCTCCAGGGGTAGGCCGCGGAATGGTGTATTTAACAAATTTAATGCTTGTAATGGAGACCACCTGAGTGTTCGTCGCAGCCTTTGTCCCTCCCTGGCTGTTGCATCATGAGTTCGGCAGGTTCGCCGCCGGACAGAGTTCTGTATAAAAAAGAGAGAAATAAAAGATAAAAAGAGCGACACACTTGGGAGCCCCTGGTGTGGTCGAACCGCACTCTGGGTCTGTTGTGGTTGTGCCTCTCCCCCTATGCCCATGGTATCTCCAGGGCGTAATTATGTACCCGGAGAGTTTGTCTTACAATTGTGCGAGGGCTGGGGTTGAGGCCGCATTGCTACGCGTGCTCGGAACGTGCCAGGTGGTCTTGGTTGATGTTGCTCCGGGCGCGTTTGGCCGTGTCCGGTCGTTTAACGGCCGGACTCGAAAATTGCCTTAAAAGGCTGCTCTGTACTTCTGCCGCGAGAGCCGCTGTATGTTCCTCCGTTCGGAGGGAGCGTTCCGTGTTTCCATTGACCGTGATGACTCCACGAGGGCCTGGCATCTTGAGCTTAAGGTATGCATAATGCGGCACCGCGTTGAATTTTGCGAACGCGGTTCGTCCGAGCAGAGCGTGATAGCCACTGCGGAATGGGACTATGTCGAAGATTAACTCCTCGCTTCGGAAATTATCCGGGGATCCGAAGACCACTTCCAGTGTAACTGAGCCTGTACAACTGGCCTCGACACCTGGTATGACGCCTTTGAAGGTTGTCTTTGTAGGTTTAATCCTTGAAGGGTCTATGCCCATCTTTCGCACTGTATCCTGATAAAGCAGGTTCAGGCTACTGCCGCCGTCCATCAGGACTCTCGTGAGGTGAAATCCATCGACGATTGGGTCTAAAACCAATGCGGCGAATCTGCCATGGCGGATACCGGTCAGATGGTCTCTTCGATCGAAAGTGATCGGGCAAGAGGACCATGGGTTGAATTTTGGGGCGACTGGCTCCATCACGTATACGTCCCTTAGTGCACGCTTCCGCTCCCTCTTGGGTATATGCGTTGCGTATATCATGTTTACCGTCCGAACTTGAGGGGGGAATCCCTTTTGTCCTCTGTTGTTCGGCGGCCGGGTCTCTTCCTCGTCATCGCTGTGTAGCCCCTTGTCATTGTTTTCGGTGATTAATTTGCCTGCCTGCTTGAATACCCAACAATCTCTGTTGGTGTGGTTAGCTGGCTTTTCGGGGGTTCCATGTATTTGACAGGAGCGGTCGAGTATTCGGTCCAAATTGGACGGGCCCGGAGTGGTTCTTTTGAATGGCTTCTTCCGTTGACCGGGCTTGGAGCCTCGGAATCCGGCGTTGACTGCCGTATCCTCATTGCTGTCGCCGTTAATGCGGCGTTTGTTTTTGTTTCGACGCGACCTGCCATTGCGGTCCTTGGTATCCGGACTGCCAGCGTTTTTGCTGAGGTTGTTGCTGCGAGCTAGCCAGCTATCCTCTCCCGCACAGAAGCGGGTCATGAGTGATGTGAGGGCTGCCATGGATTTCGGCTTTTCCTGTCCTAGGTGCCGGGCCAGCCACTCGTCGCGGATGTTATGTTTGAAGGCAGCGAGGGCCTCTGCATCCGGACAGTCGACGATTTGATTTTTCTTTGTTAAGAACCGTGTCCAGAATTGCCTGGCCGATTCGTCTGGCTGCTGGATTATGTGGCTTAGGTCATCTGCGTCCGGTGGTCGCACATACGTGCCCTGGAAGTTGTCGAGGAATGCGGCTTCCAGGTCTTCCCAGCATCCAATTGACTCTGCGGGCAGGCTGTTAAGCCAATGCCGAGCTGGTCCTTTAAGCTTGAGCGGGAGATATTTGATGGCGTGAAGATCGTCGCCGCGGGCCATATGTATATGGAGGAGATAATCCTCAATCCAAACCGCGGGGTCTGTTGTGCCATCGTAGGATTCGATATTAACGGGTTTAAACCCTTCAGGGATTTGATGATCCATTACTTCGTCAGTGAAGCATAGTGGGTGCGCGGCGCCTCTGTATTGAGCAATATCGCGACGTAGCTCGAGAGAGCGTTGTCTGCTGTGTTCGGCCCGGCCGGAGTAGTTGTATCCGGCGCGACGGTATTCGTCGTGGGTCTTGGGGCGCCCATGTGATCCATAGATAGATCTGGATTGTCTTGCCTTGTCCTCCAATATATCCCGCAAGTCCGGTGCATTCCCCCGTGGCTTCATGCTTTTTGAGCAGTGCCGGGGTACGGTTTTGGTGGAGGGCTTGCACGCCTCTCTGTCGCGGCCACGAGGTGGTCGGTCTGCCGATTGTGCGCTGGTGATGCAGGTTTGTACGCTTCCTCCTCTAGTCGGGGGAGCAACTTGCGTTTTGGGTAACTTTTGGAGGGGCGTTCGAGTTCATACTCTTCGGCCGCGAGGACCTCGGTCCATCTGTCGGCCAGTAGGTCTTGATTAGCTTGAAGCTGTTGCTGCTTTTTCTTTAGGCTGTTTGCCGTGGCCATTAGCCTGCGTCTGAAACGCTCTTGTTCGACGGGATCCTCAGGCACGACGAATTCGTCGTCGTCGAGGCTTGCCTCGTCTCCGGAGGGAGGTAAGTAATTATCATCCTCGACCTCTTCGTCTGCCGCCCTCTCGTGAGGGCTTGCTTCTGCCTCCTCCTGCGCTGGATCGTGCTGGAGGGGGTTGTCTTCGGCACTTTCTGGGGTGTTATTATCTCCTGTGCCGGAATCTCTATTCTTGCTGTGGCGGGATTTAGAGCGGCGCCGCTGATGTCGGCGCTTGGGCTGTTTCTTTAAGGAATCGGCCTCCGTTGCTTCTTCGCCGTCCCCATCTTTTGGGGTGTCCACCATATATATGTCGTATGACGAGGTGGTCTTCCAGTGTCCTGTAGGCACTGGTTCTTGATAGTCTCCGGCATCGTCGTCCATACCGTCGATGTCTTCGGAGTCGTAGTCGAGTACGTCGGTTAGATCGTCGACGGTGGCTACGAAGTGGGTGGTGGGTGGGCTCTGAATTTCTTCGTCGTCCGCGTCCCAACCATCCTGGCCGTAGTTCGGCCAGGGCTCTCCGGATAGCGAGAGATGCTTCAGCGAATTTAAGATATCGCTGAAGGGTGAGTGCTGAAAGATGTCCGCAGCGGTGAATTCCATGATCGGTGCCCAGTCGGATTCGACTGGCAGGGGCGCAGGAGGTTCAGAGTCCGGCAGAGAGTCCGGCACCTCGGAGTCATGAGCTTTATGCGGGACAAGGTAAGTGTTCGGCTCCATCGCCGTAGAAGTTGCAGCTCCCGAGGCGGTGTCCAGCCATCCGTCCTCGATCTGAGCGATCGGCTCCGGACTATGGGTCGGAGCGGATTTGTGTGCGGCCTCCAAGGTGCTGTCCGACAGCAGAGTTAGGTCGTGCCCATCGTGACAGCGCGGCACGCTCGGCTGTGGCTCAGATCCATCGAAGATCAAGTCCCCGCGGATATCGGCCGTGAAGTTTAGGCTTCCAAACCCGACCTGACGGCCAGGGGCATAGCTTTCGATCTGCTCCAGATGGCCAAGTGAGTTGGCCCGCAGTGCGAAGCCGCCGAATACGAAGATCTGTCCGGGGAGAAAAGTCTCACCCAGGACTGCGTCGTTGTCGATTGAAGAGGCCATCAAGCCTATCGGTGACGACACAGAGGAACTCTCAATGAAAGCACCAATGTCGGTGTCAAAACCGGCGGATCTCGGGTAGGGGGTCCCGAACTGTGCGTCTAGGTGGATGGTAACAGGAGACAAGGGACACGATGTTTTACCCAGGTTCGGGCCCTCTTGATGGAGGTAAAACCCTACGTCCTGCTTGATTGATATTGATATTGTGGATGTTTACAAGAGTGGATCTACCACGAGATCAAGGAGGCTAAACCCTAGAAGCTAGCCTATGGTATGATTGTAATGGTTGTTGTTGTTGTGTACTACGGACTAGAGCCATACAGTTTATATAGACACCGGAGAGGGCTAGGGTTACATAGAGTCGGTTACAATAGTAGGAGATCTACGTATCTGTATCGCCAAGCTTGCCTTCCACGCCAAGGAAAGTCCCATCTGGACACGGGACGAAGTCTTCAATCTTGTATCTTCATAGTCTTGGAGTCCGGTCGATGATGATGATAGTCCGGCCAATGATAGTTCGGCCGATGATGGTAGTCCGGCTATCCGGACACCCCCTAATCCGGGACTCCCTCACTTCCCTTCCGGACAACTCCACAACGGACACCGACAACAACTCGGAATGGTCCCCCAGGGTGAAGCCCCTGGACAAATCGTGAGTACTCAAAGACCCAGACACATTCATATATCCGGCCTCTCTACTTCATTGTCTTAACATGTTAAGGCATGCATCTGTAGTCCGGCTTGGTCCAATCTCGAGCGGTCCTCGTCTTCGAGAGATTCACTGGACCCAGAGGCAATGGACAATGGGTCCCTCTCGGCGGCCTCCTCTCCCAAGGCCATAGATGTTGCCGAGGCGCTGTCCAGAAGGATTCCAGGCCAAGGAGAGACTCAGGAGGCCATCAAGGTGGTGCCGGAGGGTGAAACCTCGACTGCCAGACACATGGAGGAGCAGGTCCCCATGGATACTGGCAATGGGGGCCATATCCAATTCGGCCCCCAGCCAGATACAATTCCGGAGATCTATATGGCTCCGAAATCAGGCAAGCAACCTCTTTCAAAAGAAGTAGGTGCGCCTATTCCACCGGTGTCCTCTGTCCATCCGGAGGCACCGGATAATTTGCTGGAAGCGTTGCAAGGCGTTTCCATTGTTGAGGAAGATCGTACCCTTATGGGTATGGTGGTTGAGAAGATCCAGTCCACGAAGAGCGGACTGACCGAAGCCTACACAAGCCTTCTAATAGGCTTTGAGGTAAGCAAAGCAATTATGTAAAAATAATGTCACAGTATAGACAGTAGCCCTGAGACTCTATATGGTGTTCGGAAAGAAAAGCCGAACGGCGGATCAAATAATTATCGCAGGAGACCAAACTGACATGTCTATATGAATAAGTAGGCATCATTGCTGGCTGCGACCTCCCATGTTGTTGAGGTCTCTGGACTGAAGCAAAGTCTGGAGCGGACCGAGGAAGAGCTCGGTCATGTGAAGAAACAGCTGGAGGATAATCAAGGTACGCAAGAATGCGATAACCTTGTCCATATTTTAGGAAGGATGAATGTTTTGTACTGACTAAAGTGCCATGACATTTATTAGGAGCGGCGACTGAGGTGGAGATCCTCAAGAAGGCGCTGGCCGAGGCCGAGGAGAGAGCAGCCAAGGAAAAAGCCGCACATGAAAAGCATGAGGCCAGGTTCATTGAGGTCTAGCAGGAGCTACAGGACGCTGTGAAGAGATGTGAGTCCTTGGAGCATGACATTGCAAATCAAGAGATTGAACTTACCAAGGCTCGCCAAAGTGCACACAATGCCCGGGTTGAAGCCCAGGGCGCCCTTCAGGAAGTCCAGGAGGCCAAAAAATCGCGGCGGGTAAGGCCTTTATTATGCAGAGCAAATATGTGAAGAAAAGGTTCCTCTTACTGACCCGGATTTGGAGTTCTCCAGGGGCATTTGCGGATCTGCCGCGTAGCATTTCAGATGCTGCGGAGTTCTTTCGAGTCGAAGAGGGGAGCTCCACGGAGAAGCAGTTTTGGTCACAATATCTTGCGCCAGAACATTCGGTGCCCTTTACCGACCAGCTAAAATAGCTGGTCGAACTGCATAGGGTGGCTGAACTAGCCATGAAGGATTTAATAATCCGGCTATGGCCTGCCGAAGCCATACCCAGTAGCTACTTCGGGCTCGTGAAGCGGCTGGTCAAAGCCTGCCCTCGGCTTGATGCCATCAAGCGGCCGGTCTGCATCGAAGGCGCGCGAATGGCCTTCGCTTGAGTCAACATGCATTGGGTGAAGTTGGACGCCGTGAAGCTTGTAACCGAGGGACCGCCCGCGGGCAAGGAGCACCGCACGCCCAAGCTGTATTTTGACAATGTCCTGGAGGGGTCCCGCATTGTAGCGGAGCAATGTACGAAGGATATTATCTTTGAGTGAATACATTCATGTTATCCTGTCCTGTACAATGAAACAAAATCATTATGTAATATATGCCTATTACTTTAAAATTTTACCTCCTGTGCGGCCATTTTGTTAAATCTCAGAGTTGGCCAGTCGTCGGCTTCAGCCCCCATGTAGGTAGTACGGGGGTGTTCGGGATGAATCTAAACACTCTTTACTCCAGAGTTTGGTCCTTAAAGGAGGTGTTTAGCGCGACGAACCAGGCAATCATACTATATGACTTTATCACCCTCACTTAGCCATAGGAGTTTGATAATAAAAATTTAGTCCCAACCCCTAGTATTCGGCCTTGGGGTACTTTAAACACCTCATCGGATAAAAACCGATTCGTCGCATAATGCGGAAAAAATCGCAAGAGATTTGTGACCTCTCGAACAACTGTCTGGCTCACGCCGCATCATGATAGTCAGTTTTCGACTTTCTGTACTTAGGTGCTCATCAGAAATAACTAGGACACAATCGTAGTAGTTCTCCCTTTACTACCTTAGCCGATATAGCGGAACGTAAGGTAGCAAGCACAGGAGCTGGGCAACCCAACTATTGACCAAAGACATGATTCGGAGCCAATGCATATAATGCTATAAGTTTGGGGTGCCGAACTATACTTAAAAAAGCATTCGGACTTTGTTGCCGTATTATGGGGCATAATGAAGCCCCTGGCGAATTTAAAGTGTACCGAAGTGTATGGGTGCATTCAATAAGAATAACGAAATAAAATTAGAAAGCAAGTTAATGCCACATAAGTTAGGCCACAGACTAATTTTATTGTAATTTCGTTGATACGTTGAAGCGTATTTGTACAAATAGTGTGTTAAACAATATAGCTGATTAACCTGCCCAGACCAGGGGGAGCTGCGTGCCATTCCCGAAGACAGGTAGAATGATCATAGAGAAGAACATCTAGAGATTCCCTCACGCGTCCATACTGCTTCCCGCCTTGGTATGTGTATATCCTTCGAAAGGATCGACAATCAGGCCACCAGGAAAAACTTGGAAAAAAGAAACCTGGAAATAAAAAGAAAAAGTAAAAGTATGTGGGTCCACGGGAGTTTGAACCATATTATGGACCATGATCTAGTTGTGCCTTCGTCCATGCCCATGGTATTTTGAGTGCGTAGTTATGTACGTGCGGTACTAGTGCTGCCGTTTGGTCGGGACTGGGATGGAGGCCGAATTGCTAGTCAAGCTCTTGACGAGCTGAACTGTCCTGCTGCAGAGTAGTCCGGACTCGTTTGGCAGTGTCCAGGAGCTTGGCCACCGAATTAAAGTTCTGCCTGAAAAGGCTACTCTGTGCTTCTGCTGCGAGGGCAGCGGTGTGCTCCTCGGTACGGAGGGAGCATTCTGTGTATCCATTGACTGTTATGACACCGCGTGGTCCGGCATCTTGAGATTCAGGTAAGCGTAGTGTGGCACCGCATTGAATCGAGCAAATGCGGTTCGTCCAAGCAGTGCGTGATAGCCACTGCGGAAGGGGACGATATCAAAGAGCAACTCTTCCCTTCGGAAGTTATCCGGGGATCCAAAGACCACTTCCAGTGTGATTGAGCTTGTGCATTGGGCCTCTACACCTAGTATGACTCCTTTGAATGTAGTTTTGGTGGGCTTGATTCTTGATGGATCAATGCCCATTTTGCGCACTGTATCATGATATAGCAGGTTCAAGCTGCTGCCACCGTCCATGAGGACTCGTGTGAGATGTAATCCGTCAATGATTGGGTCGAGGACCAATGTGGTTGAACCGCCATGACGGATACTGGTCGGATGGTCCCTGGAATCGAAAGTGATCGGGCAGGATGCCATGGGTTGAACTTTGGGGCGACTGGCTCCATCACATAGATGTCCCCGAGCGCACGCTTGCGCTCCCTCTTGGGGATATGGGTAGAGTATATCATGTTCACCGTTTTTACTTGGGGGGGGACTTCTTCTGTCCCCCTGTGTTCGGTGGCCGGGGCTCCTCGTTATCATCCCCGCTTTGCGACCCCTTCTCCTTGTTCTCTGCATTTAACTTCCCAGCCTATTTAAAAACTCAACACTCTATGTTGGTATGATTGGCTGGTTTCTCAGGAGTGCTGTGGATTTGACATGGACGATCGAGTATGCGGTCCAAGTTGGACGGGCCTAGATTGTTTCTTTTATATGGCTTCTTCCGCTGACCGGACTTAGAGCCACTGAATCCGGCATTGACCGCCGTGTCCTCGGTGTTGTCGCCGTTGCTTCGACGCTTGTGTATGTTGCGTTGGGGCTTGCCATTGCTATTTCTGGCTTCAGAAGTGCCAGGTTCGCTTGTATTGTTATTGCTACGGGCTAGCCAGCTATCCTCGCCTACACACAAGCGGGTCATAAGCGTCGTGAGGGCTGCCATAGACTTCGGCTTTTCTTGGCCGGGGTGTCGGGCAAGCCATTCATCGCGTATGCTATGTTTAAAGGCTGCTAGGGCTTCGGCATCCGGACAGTCGATGATCTGGTTCTTTTTAGTTAATAATCTAGTCCAAAATTTCCTGGCTGACTCTCCGGGCTATTGAACTATGTGACTCAAGTCATCGGCGTCCGATGGTCGGACATATGTGCCCTGGAAGTTATCGAGGAAGGCGTCGTCCAGGTCCTCCCAGCTGCCAACTGAGTTCTCTGGCAAACTGTTCAACCAGTGCCGAGCGGGTCCCTTGCGTTTTAGCGGGAGGTATTTGATGGCATGGAGGTCATCACCGCGGGCCATATGAATATGGAGGAAAAAATCCTCAATCCATACCGTGGGGTCTGTTTTCCCATCATATGATTCGATATTCATGGGTTTAAACCCTTCTGGGAATTCATGTCCCATTACTTCATCAGTGAAGCAGAGGGGGTGTGCGGTGCCTCTATGTTGGGCCACGTCGCGACGCAGCTCGGATGGAGTTAGTCTGCGGTATTCGGCCCGTACAGGGTTATATTTGTCACGTCTGGTCGGATGGCCATCGTCGTGCATCGAGGCATGGCCCCGCGATCCATAGATCGATATGGTCTGATCTGCTCTGTTTTCCAGGTCATGCCGCAGGTCATATGTGTATCCGCGAGTTGTTGTGTCTTTGTTTTTACGGCGAGGTAGTGCGGGCTGGTGTTCGGCTTGAGTTGCCGCTTTGTCCCAGCCACGTGGTGGTCGGTCAGCCGCATTGTGCGCTGGTAAGATGGGCTCTGGCACCTCGTCATCGAATTGGGGTAGCAATTTGTGCTTCGGGTAACTTTTGGTTGGGCGCTCGAGGTCGTATTCCTTGGCTGCCAGGACATTAGTCCATCTATTATTGAGTAGATCTTGATCAGCTTGAAGGTGCTGCTGCTTCTTTTTCAGGTTCCTTGAAGTGGCTATTAGCCGGCGCTAAAAGCGCTCCTGATTGATGGGCTCCTCAGGCACGATGAAGTTTTCATCGCCGAGGCTCGCCTAATCCTCGGAGGGTGGAAGATAAGTGTTGTCCTCCGAGTCTTTGTTAGTGGCCTGTTCGTTAGGGCTGACTCGCCCATCCTCCCGTTCATCCTGTTCGGAAGTTGGCCCAACGGGGTCTTCGTTGTCTTCGGCATCGTCCGGAGTATTTTCTCCCGTGCCGGTGTTGCTGTTTTTCCATGGCGTGGTCTAGAGCGGTGCCACTGACATCGGCGCTTTTGCTGCTTCTCAGGAGGCTTATCCTCGACTGGATCCTTTTTATTATCGCCATTGTTTTCCTTGGGTGTATCCACCATATATACGTCATACGAGGAGGTGGCCGTCCAGCGCCCTGTACGCGGTGGTTCTTGTGCCTGCTCCTCTCTGACATCGTCGTCCATACCGTCGATGTCTTCGAAACCGTAATCGAGCATGTCGGTTAAATCTTCGACAGTGGCTATGAAGTGGGTGGTGGGTGGGAAGCGGAATTCTCCGCCCTCAGCTTCCAATTCAAATCAGATATAGTTCGGCTGAGAGTTCCCTGACAAGGAGAGAGCTCTTAATGAGTTTAGCACATCGCCTAAAGGTGAGTGCCGGAAGATGTCCGCAGAGCTGAACTCAACGGTCGGCGCCTGATAAGGTTCGATAGGCGCAGACACACGCGGTTTGAAACTTATGGCTGGAGACGAATACGAGGTTCTGGTAACAGAGGCCCCGCTCGAGATCGGATCTATGTGCGGCTCTAACGCCGATGAGTCTGCGGCTTCCGTGGCGGGGTTGAGCTTCCCGTCTTCAGACGACACAGTCTGCGCCGGACCTAGGGCTAGAGCATTTACATGCTCTATATCCTGGGCATAGTCCAATGACAGATTTAGGTCATGTTCATCATGGCGGCAGGGAGCGGCTGTCATGGGCTTGAATCCGTCGAAGATCAAGTCTCCACGGATATCAACGACGTAATTCAAGCTTCCAAACTTGACCTGATGGCTAGGGGCGTAGCTGTCGATCTGGTCTAGATGGCCAAGCGAGTTAGCCCGTAGTGCGAAGCCGCCGTATATAAAGATCTGTCTGGGGAGGAAAACCTCACCCTGGACTGCATTGTTGTAGATGATTGATGGAGCCATCAAAACCTTTTGGTGACGACACAGCGGAACTCTCAATGAAAGCACCAATGTCGGTGTCAAAACTGGCGGATCTCGGGTAGGGGGTCCCGAACTGTGCGTCTAAGGTTGATGGTAACAGGAGATGGGGGACACGATGTTTATCCAGGTTCGGGCCCTCTCTATGGAGGTAATACCCTACTTCCTGCTTGAGTGATCTTGATGAATATGAGTATTACAAGAGTTGATCTACCACGAGATCATAATGACTAAACCCTAGAAGTCTAGCCTGTATGATTATGATTTTGCCTCTATGGACTAAGCCCTCTAAAAGTGCGTTATATCGACTAGAGGGGGGGGGGGTGAATAGGCGATTTTTATGAGTTCTTCACTAAGGAATTTGCTGGTGAGGAAATTTCTAAATGAAGAACTACTTGCAGCGGAATAAGTACTCAAAAGTAAACATAGCAGAACACACGCATAGTCATGATGATGAAATGAAGACAAGCACAGAGTACAGAAAGCGTAAACACAGGATAACACAAGATGAAGACGGACATACTGAAGAAATTGAACTGAGGAAATTGAGAAAGTCTTCAGTCAAAGTCTTCAAACAGATATGAACAAGCACACAACAACAAAGATGAGGAAATGAAAGAGTTGAGGAAATAGAACCAGTAAGCTCGGTGAAGACAATGATTTGGTAGACCAGTTTCAACTGATGTCTCAGTTGTACATCTGGTTGGAGCGGCTGAGTATTTAAACTCGAGGACACCCAGTCCCGGACACACAGTCCTCATCGTATTCTCCTTGAGCTAAAGTCACACAGACCTCGCCCAATCACTCTTGGTAAGTCTTCAGGTGACTTTCGGACCTTCACAAACTCGGTCACTCAGCGATCCACAATTCCTCTTGGATGCTCTAGACCTTGACGCCTAACCGTCTGGAAGAAGCACAGTCTTCAAAGGAAACAAGCGTCGGATCCACGCATGATCAATCTCTTCAGTGATGCTCAATCACTTTGGGGTTTTGTAGGTTTGGGATTTGGGTTTTCCTCACTCGATGATTTTCGCTCAAAGTCCTCGGAGGATGGGTTGCTCTCAAATGACAAGTGTCAGTTTCTCTCGGAGCAGCCAACCAACTAGTGGTTGCTGGGGGCGGCTATTTATAGCCTAGGGAGCAGCCCGACATGATAAGACATAAATGCCCTTGTGTGATATGACCGTTAGGTGGGTAGATATTTTGGGACAGCTGGCGCGTAGCACAGCAACAGTCGGAATATTTGACTCTCAAATACCTCAGGGCTATGATGTTCCTCACTGTGTAGGCAATCCGCACTGGCGAATTCCTAACTCAGCCAGAACAAATTCCTCAGAGACCAGAAGAACTTCGTCTCTGTCACTGAAGAATATGACTGAACTGTGTGAGATTTCCAATGGCTTCACTCGAAAGGATTTGTAGGTGTAGGATTTTGAGATGAGCATCACATGGAAATTTTTCCTTAGTATTTCCTTGACCCCCTTTAACAGTACGGTGTTTCCTATGACTCAAGAAAGAGAAAATGAAATAGTAAAAACAAGAGTTTTCATGCTTCATGTTCCTCGAATGATTACCAAGTCTTCAAGGTCACACCAATTTCTTCACTTTCAAAGTCTTCAGAAAGTCTTCAGTAATCCAACGTCTTCAGTCGAAGAACTTCATTTTTAGGGGTCGACTTTCTCTGTAAATATCAAACTCCTCATAGACTTATAGACCTGTGTGCACTCACAAACGCATCAGTCTCTTAACCTATAAGTCCTCAATACACCAAAATCACTAAGGGGCACTAGATGCACTTACAATCTCCCCCTTTTTGGTGATTGATGACAATATAGGTTAAGTTTTCAACGGGGATAAACATATGGAGTATAAATACTGATATTGAGGAATTTGATTGCAAGATATAGAAGAACTCCCCCTGAAGATGTGCATAGTGAGGAATTTTCTTTTGAAGCAATGCACACTTGAAGAGTATAATCATGGAGATCCCCCCTATATCTTGTAATTCATACATGCATTTGACATATAACATGAAGAATTTGAAATGCATGATGAAATATGGTGATTGATGTAATTCAACATGCGTGCATTAACATTAATGAGGAATAAGCATGCAGAAGAACTCTGCAAAAGTATCAGGCCACCATAGAGTTTAAGATTACAACTTGATCCAGCAAAGTCATCAGAAGAACGAGAATTGTAACTTATCAAAAAAAAACGCCCATATAGGATAGACCCGCTTGAAGACTAACTCAAATTTCTCCTCCTTTGTCATCGAATGACCAAAAGGGTTGAAAATGAGGACTAACGCCCCTGAAGAATATCATGAAGATGGAGGAGCGCCAACGTTATTGGGGTCTTGAGTCGATGTAGGGCCTGCTGCGGTGTCGTCCAAGTCTTCATTCTCGCCCGTGTCGCGGGATGAAGAATATGAACTTGCGACCAAGGGAGGAACCTTGACCTTCTTGAGCTTCTTCGACGGAGGAGCAGACCAGTCAAAGTCTTCTTTGAAGCCCATTTGCTTCAGATCTTCTTCACCATATAGATGTGACAGAATAGCCCAGGTGCAATCGAAAACTTCATAGAGGTAGTAATGGTTTTTCTTCACTACATTATGTGTAGAGGTCATATTGTGAAGAATAGAGCCAAACTGACGCTTAACCCATTTGTGTTTTCGATCCACCTTCTGGTGAAGACTTAAAAGCAGCTCATGGTCAGTCATCACACGAGGAGCAGTGGCTTGAGGACTTGACTTGGGAGCATTGGCAGCAGAATCATGTGTGGCAGAGTCATCATTGGTGGAGTAAGATGCAGCTTTGCGGAACTGACCATCCAATGGACAAATGCCTTCATCAATAACAGCAGGTGCCTTGCCCTTTTCTTCAGCTGAAGAATATGTCCGTTTGAGGACTTCAATCAGGGGCAAGTAGTTGCCATGGTTGAGAGTGTCAGCCTTGTAGTTGAGCAAAGACCTTGTTATGAGGAATCTCATGGTCCATGGAGCATAAGGCTTCATCTCAAACGGGGAAAGTGCAACATTAGCAAGAGTCCTCATGAAGAAATCGTGGTAATTGATAGGGATGCCATGCATGATGTTGAAGAGCATATTATTCATCATCCCAACAATTTCTTCATCAGATGAGTCATGACCTTTGATTGGACTGATAGTCTTCGTCAGAATGTGATAGATGGTCCTTGGCACATACAACAATTCCTTCACGAGGAATTTTGTCCTTGGGGCTTGACCAGGCTTCAGAGGCTTCATGAGGACTTGCATGTAATGATCGATGAGTTCAGGCTCATCATACAGACAACGAGCACCATCTGGTGGAGGACTGATTGGCAAGGCATGAAGCAATTCAGAGGCTGGTGCCTTGTAATGAGTGTTTTCGGTCATCCAGTCCAACACCCAAGAGTTGATGTCATTAGCTTCACCAGTGATATGCAACGTCGCATAGAACTGAAGAATTAGCTCTTCATTCCAGTCAACGATGTCAGTGCAAAAGTTAAGCAGACCTGCATCATGAATCATACTGAGGACTGGTGTGAAGCAAGGCATAGATTCCATGTCCATGTGAGGAATATGCTGGTGGTCGAAGACTTTGTCCTTGTCGAAGAGTACTGAGGAATAGAAGTTGGCCTGGCTGGCAGTCCAGAAACGCTTCCTTCTTAGACGAGCATTGTCATATGGGTTGAATTCAGTGAAGAATACACGCTCGCCGAAGAAATATCAGCCTTGAATTTTGGCTTCTTGGAGAAGGGATTCTTTTGCTTGGGTTGAGGGGTGTCGGTTAACTGCATTACCACCTCAGGAATCACAATCTCAGGTTCCTAATGCTGAGGAATTTCAGCCTCTTCTACAGCTGCAGCCTGGGTCATCAATTCTTCATTTACATTTTCTTCAGCACTAGTGGCTGGAATTTCTTCATGGACGGACGGGGTTGCACGAGGTTCATCAGATCCCGTTTTCACTTCAGTAGGTGCAGGGGACTGAGGAATTGCTTGGAGTGGAGTGAACAACGGAGAGTTGGGGTGCTAACTTTCCAAAAAGTCATCATTTAGTACAGGTGTGGTACAGCCGATGTCCACATCCTCATCTTCCATTTCTTCAACACCTGCCTCTTCAGCAGTGAACTGAGGCATAGGTGAAACAACTGGGGTTGAAGGGATTCTATCCACTTCAATTTCTTCATCCAACTGCTCTGTCGAAGCAGCAGAAGGAGTTTCTTCATCAGATTCCTCGGGAATCACATAATCTTCACCAAAAGGAACAAGGTCCTTTGATGGCATGTAAGAGACAGGAACGACATCAATTGGATTTTCAGTTGAACTTGTTAAAGGCTTCATTTTCTTCGGAGCTGAAGAATCTGATGAAGCTGATGCCTTCCTCTTTTTCATTGCTGCACGCTCAGCAGCCTTGGTCTTCTTCACATCTAATGCAGATGGAAGGATCGGAGTGGGTGTAGGCGCAAGAGGTGCAAAGGACTTGGGTTCAGTTTCTTCAGGCGCAACTGTTGCAGTTGCCGTGACTTCTTCATTTTCTTCAGGCGCACCACTAGTGGATGCCCTGGCAATTTCTTCAGCGGCTGGAATGCAGTCATCAGCCCTGGTACTCTCATTTTCTTCAGCAGTCTGACTGACATCAGCAGTGCTGGCATGTTCTTCAGTAGGCTGAGCAGATGCTTCAGCCTGAGGAATTTCAACGTGCACAGGAGCAGTAGCAGTTGAAGTAAATGTCTTTGTCAAATTGACGAACCGAACCTTTGCTCCCTTCCAATCGGCATAGTATCGATTGAAATCATCACTCAATTGCTTGATTTCAGTTTGCAAAGCAATGAGTTGCTAAGGGGTAAGAGTGAGGACATTGTCCTTGAGGTAGCGCTGTTTCTTGTACTGCGCTTTCTTCAGTTTTCTGCCTTGTTCATATTTCCACTTCTCTTCCTCAATGAAGTGAGTCAGAACATGACTTTGACCAGGAGTGAGGTTCATCTCCGGCAAAGGTGTGTTAGGGTCCTTGTGCCATAGGTCAATGAAATCGAGGATCAACTTTGGATCCAGTAGTAGTGGCACATTGCTGCCTTTGGCTCTAGCGGCCCTGGCTTGCCTGTCTCTGATGATTTCTGCAAGTTCTTCATCATCAGCCTCATCGTCATCAGAGGGGATTTGGAAGGTGACATGCTTCTTGTGAGGACATGGTCGAAGGCCTCGTCCAGCAGTGGCCTTTTTCTTCAGCAGAGATGGGCCAGCCGAGGAACTTGGTGCAGCAGTGGAGCTTGCAGATGCTCCAGAGGCAATTGAGATGCCAGTTGTCCTTTGGCACGTGGCGATATGCACAGGTGCCAATGATTTGGTCGGAGCAGCTGAAGACTTTGTCGGAGGAGCTGAGGACTTTGGAGGAGGAGCAGACTGAGGAATTTGTTGTGAGGGCTTTGAAGATTCTGGCCTTGAGGGCATTGCCGAGGAGCTTGGCCGTGAGGGCATTGAAGGAGAAGCACTGGACTTATGTGCAGGCTTCTTTGGCATTGCCTTCCTGGGCTTACTAGCAGAGGCCTCAGGAGTGGTAGCAGCATCAGTAAAGTCTTCATTGAATTTCCTCACTTCTTCCTTTGCTTGTTTGGCTAGTTTGGCCTGGCGCCTTGCCCATTCACCAGCATAGTCCTCACCGCACCGTGCTTGAGGTTGGTGGGATCCGCCAGTTGGCCAGGTGCCAATGGAGGTCTTGAGCATGGAGGGTTGAGCGCGAATTTCTTCATATACTTGGGAGTAACATACCTGTACTCCCTCCATTCTCGTGCCCATCTCCTCTCTATACGTTGTATGCACACCTTGCGCTGAGTCTTGTCCTCCTTGCCAAACTTGGCCTCATCAGGAGTGCAGTATCCAGCATAAATGTCCTCAGGGATTTCAAACGCAGTATTGACCTCAGGCCTCTTTCCTCCCTTTTGTGGCTTCTTACCATCACCCATTTTCTTCAGCTGAGGAATATGAACAACTGAAGTTTCTGAAGAGGTATGCAACTTTTCTTCGAGGAACGCTACAAATGAGTTAAGTTGATGAGAACCTAGTGATTCAGTAGCGGACATGTGTACCTGTGAATAGAGTATAGTTGCGAGGAATTTGGAGAGGTCATATGCGTTCTCAGAAGATTTTCAAAAAGAATAGGTTTGAGGAATTTGACCAGGTGTGTCTTGAAGAATTTCACTAAGCATTCTTAATCTTAGGTTCCAGAGTTGTATAGATTGAAAATCCACACAATTGAGGAATCTTGAAGACAATCATCGCTTAGAGAAACGAATCAAGAATGGATAACATGTGAGGTGTTTAGTGTGTGAAGATTTGAAGAATAAACACCTTTGAAGATTTTCCAGAAAACACATGAATCAAGGCGGGCAGTAAAAGTAACTTTTAATTACACCTTGATGAAGAACACGATGAACTGAGAAGTGTAGATGTGATGTTCATCAGTTCAGATCTTCCACGCCCTAACTCGACAGAGGAAGACAGCTACGGTGGCGGCGGAGTGAAGAAATCCGCAACCGGCATGAGTACGACGGCGACGAGGTCGAGGCAGTGAAGCTCTTACTCACCGGAGACGATGAAGTAGTGGCGGCGCTAGGGTTTGGGGAGCTCGAGCGGGAGTTGAGATCGAGCGGAGTGAAAACAAAGTGAAGAAGAAGCAGGGGGTATTTATAGTGGGAGTGAAAAACTATACGCCCGAAGATTTCGGATGAACGTGCCCCTGGCCCTTCTTATTCGCTTGACATGTGTCACCCACGTACTGTGAGGTGGCAATCGTGTAGGATCGTGGGTGAATAGATAAGTATTGTCGTGGGATGCGGAACGGTTTGAGCGGCAAAGCCGAAAATTCAGATAATATTAGTTAAAGTTCCGTTCGCAATTTCTTCAGCTGTCAAGGACACAATGAAGATTTTGAACGAGTTTCAAATGAGAACGCACATGAAGAATTTGTGAAAATATTAAGTTGAGTTTAGCATAGAGGGGGTCCGATCACATTCACTTAGCATAAAAAGTCAACTTGAAGAAAAACGTTACTTCGTGTGTTGCGCATCTAAGTCATCAAGTCAGCATAAGTGTTAGGATGAGTGTCCATTTCAGAGAACATTCGAAGATTCTAGGATATTTAGCTCACACCTCAACTTGCTAAATCTCTTCTCATCCAAGGGCTTAGTGAAGATATTGGCCAGCTGATCTTCAGTGCTTGCGTGGCTGATGGAGATATCGCCCTTCAACACATGATCATGAAGAAAATGATGACGAATCTGGATGTGCTTTGTCTTTGAGTGCTGAACTGGGTTGCGAGAAATCTTGATAGCACTCTCATTGTCGCAGTAGAGAGGCACATTCTTCACGTTGATGCCATAGTCCTTGAGTGTTTGCTTCATCCATAGTAATTGAGCACAGCAAGAACCAACAACAATGTACTCAGCTTCTGCAGTGGAGAGTGATACACAATTTTGTTTCTTCGAGGACCAATAGACCAAAGATCGCCCGAGGAAATGGCATGTGCCTGACATTGACTTGAAGTCCATGCGATCGCCAGCATAGTCAGAGTCTGAATATCCAATGAGATCAAATGAAGAGCCCTTGGGATACCATAATCCAAGTGTTGGTGCGTAAGCTAGATATCGAAGAATATGCTTCATAGCCTTATGGTGTGATTCCTTCGGTGTAGCTTGAAATCGGGCACACATGCAAGCACTAAGCATAATATCTGGCCTAGATGCACATAGGTACAATAAAGAGCCAATCATGGAGCGGTATACCTTTTGATCGAAGTCTTTACCATTTTCATCAGTGCATAGATGGCCATTCGTAGGCATTGGAATTTTGACCCCTTTGCAGTCTTGCATGACGAATTTCCTCAATACATCTTTGAGGTATTTCTCCTAAGATATGAATATGCCATTGCACTGTTGATGAATTTGAAGACCTAAAAAGAATTTCAATTCTCCCATCATAGACATTTGATATTCTTCACTCATCATATAGGCAAATTCATCACTATAACGTTGGTCAGTACAACCAAAGATAATATAATCAAGATATATTTGGCATACAAACAATTCATCATCATAAGATTTTGTGAGAAGAGTTGGGTCGAGTGAACCGGGTTTGAAGCCTTTCTTCATGAGGAATTCCTTCAAAGTATCATACCACGCCCAAGGGGCTTGCTTGAGGCCATACAGGGCCTTGTTGAGTCTGAAGACTTTGTCGGGATTCTTTGGATCTTCAAAACCTGGGGGTTGAGCAACATATACTTCTTCCTCAAGCGTACCATTGAGGAATGCATTTTTCACATCCATTTGATATAATGTGATATTATGATGGTTAGCGTAAGCAAGTAATATGCGAATAGCCTCAAGTCTAGCAACAGGTGCAAAAGTTTCATAGAAATCAATTCCTTCAACCTGTGTGTAGCCTTGAGCTGCAAGTTGTGCCTTATTCCTCACCACAAGGCCATTTTCATCTTGCTTGTTGCGGTAGATCCATTTTGTGCCAATGATGTTGTGCTTGCGAGGATTTGGACGTTTGACCAGTGCCCAGACGTTGTTGAGCTCGAACTGATGTAATTCTTCTTGCATAGCCTGAATCCACTCAGGCTCCAGAAATGCTTCATCTACCTTAGTGGGCTCTGAGATAGAGACAAAAGCAAAGTGCCCACAAAAGTGAGATAAATGTGAAGATTTTGAGCGTGTGAGAGGACCTGGTGCTTCAATGTCATCAATGATCTTCTCGATTTGCACTTCATTAGCAATGCGAGGATGAGTGGGTTGTCTTCGAGGAATTTGATCAGCATTCCCTTCAGGAGCATTTTCTTTAGCACCATTTTCTTCAGGTGCCCCAGCCCGGCGATCATCACGATCTAGAATGAATTCTTCAGCAGATTCTTCGGTAGGAATGACATCCTGATTAGCCTTGAACTTGATAGAATCCTCAGGTGCTGGTTCATCTATCACAGAAGGTAGGTGCTCTCATTGCGAGCCATTAGTTTCATCGAACCGCACATATACAATTTCAACAACTTTGTGAAGAACGTTGTTGAAGACTCTATAGGTGTGCGAGTCCTTTCCATAACCAAGCATAAAACCTTCATGTGCTTTCGGTGAGAATTTTGAAGTGTGATGAGGATCTCTAATCCAACATTTTGCACCGAAGACTTTGAAATAACTGACATTGGGCTTTTTGTCAGTGAGGAGTTCATAAGCAGTTTTCTTGAAGAATTTGTGAAGATATACCCTGTTGATGACGTGGCACGCGGTATCAATTGCATCGATCCAGAAACAATGAGGCGTTTTGTATTCATCAAGCATAGTGCGAGCCATTTCAGCGAGGGTTCTGTTCTTGCACTCCACGACGCCATTCTGCTGAGGAGTATAAGGAGCAGATAACTCATGAGTAATACCAAGTTCATCAAGATAGCCATCAAGACCGGAATTCTTGAACTCGGTCCCATTGTCAGTTCTGATGTGCTTGATCTTCACACCAAAGTTGGTTGAAGCCCTCGAGGAAAATCGTTTGAAGACTTCCTGCACTTCATGTTTGTAAGTGACAATGTGCACCCATGTGTAACGAGAATAATCATCAACAATAATAAAGCCATATTGAGTTGCATCATTCAGAATTGCAGAATAATGGTTAGGACCAAAGAGATCCATGTGAAGAAATTCAAATGGTCGAGTGGTGGTCATGATAGTCTTCGCTGGATGCTTGGCCTTTGTCATCTTTCCAGCTTCACAAGCTACGCATAAGTGATCCTTGAGGAATTTGACATTCTCAATGCCAATGACATGCTTCTTCTTCACAAGCGTGTGCGATTCCTCATGCCAGCATGACCAATTCGTTGATGCCATAGCCATCCTTCTGAAGCTTTTGCAAGTAAGCACACGACTGGTTGTGGTCCTGTAGAGAAATCAACAATATACAAGTTTCCTCTCCTAAAGCCTTCGAAGACTTTGGAATGGTCAGCTTCCATGATCACAACACAATGATATCTTCCAAAGACAACAACCATATCGAGATCACAAAGCATTGAGACAGACATGAGGTTGTATCCTAAGGACTCGACAAGCATGACTTTGTCCATGTGTCGATCCTTTGAGATCGCAACCTTACCTAGACCCAATACCTGACTTTTGCCTTTGTCTGCGAAGATGATATGCTTCAGATGTGATGGTGATAGAGGAGCATCCATCAATAGATTCTTGTCACCAGTCATGTGATTCGTACAAACACTATCGAGGACCCACTCGTGTGCTTTGGGTTGATCATCCTGCAGATGAATTAGTGCAACTTACGAACTCATATACTTCATCAGTGAAGAATATGACATCAATATCATCAAATCAATTTCATCAAGCAACAACACAGATAAATCAGCATGAGGATGTGAGAAATGAAAATTCATTTCTTCATGATTAGCTTGCGTCCTTTTAGGCACATTCAGGTCTCCAGCAAATTCTTCAGACGTTTTGAGCACGTCTGGAGACCTGACCCTGCATAAGAGATTAGTTCTTTTTCTTCACCACCCACATCTGAAGGGGTGGCAAAGAATTCATCACTTTGCGAGCACCATATGATAAAGGTGGCATAGAAGCCAGTCTGCTTCGTTTCACATGAGAGGGTTTAGAGTAAGCATATGAGTAAGCAAAGAAATTCTTCGAGGACTTATGAACATAATGATTTAAAGAATAATACTCATATTCATAGCCCTTAGCTCTACCCTGCGAAACAGAAGGGTTAGCACGATAATGATCATATGAGGATTTTGATCCATATGAAGAATTAGGTCCATATGAAGAATTTGATCTGGGGTTCCTATTCTTCACAGGTGGTGTCATGAGGACATTCACGTGAAGACTTTCAAGATAACTTTTGGGAACCCAGATTTTCTTCACAGGGGAACCGTTCCTGCAGTTAGTGCCAACATATCTAGCAAATACTTCACCATCTTGATTTTTGAACAGTTTATAGTTGGAGTCAAATGACTCATCAGAAGAATGAGGAGATTCACATGTGAAGCCAGATAAATTGGATGGATCAACTGAGGTCCCTTTGCAGCAACCCATGAGGTTTTGGGGTACTGCTCAGGCTTCCAATATGTTCCATCAGCATTGAGTTTCCTCTCAAAGGCAATACCCTCTTTCCTAGGGTTCCTGTTGAGGATCTGCTTTCTAAGCACATCACAAAGAATCTGATGCCCTTTGAGGCTTTTGTACATGCCTGTCGTGTACAATTCCTTCAGCCCTGCATCATCAGTAGTACTAGCAATGTCCTCAGATGAGGAATTAGTGATATCATAGACAGGTGAAGAATTTGTAATATTTGAAGCATTTGAACATTCAGGTGAAGAATTAGCAGATTCACGTTCAATGCACTTCAGACATGGAGGAATAAATTCTTCCTGAGTAGCGCTGATTTGTTGAGCAAGTAATGAATCGCTCCTTCTGAAGATCTTCATAACTCACTCTTAGATTCTCAAGATCTTGCTTTCTTTGAAGAAATTCATAAGAAAGCTTCTCGTGATCAGATAAGAGAGTGTTATGATGACTTTGAAGGTTGTCAAACTTAGACTGAAGTCTCTAAAGATTTTCAGTTAGTCTTTAGTGCGATCCATTTCTTCACCCAACATATCATCACTTTTGTCTAGCATGTTTTGAAGCTTTTCAATAGCCTTTTGTTGTTTCACAGCAATCTTAGCAAGTTTAGAGTAGCTGGGCTTAAGATTTTCATCAGATTCATCCTCACTAGATTCAGAGGAGGGGTATTTAGTTACCTTGGCACCCTTTGCCATGAAGCAATAGGTGGGAGCGTAGTCATCATTGCCTTCATCAGCATTGTTGGTGTTGCCATTTTCTTCATAGTTGAAGATAGACTTGCTGACGGATGCGGTAGCAAGAGCTAGTCTTGCCACACCATATTCGGACTCCCCGGATGCCTCCTCTTCCTCATGATCCTCAGGTTCAGCCTTAGAGTCCATTTCCTTGATAATGAATGCCCGAGCCTTCTTGGAGCTGCTCTTCTTGTGAGATGAAGACTTCAAGGATTGTGATGATGAGGACTTTCAAGATTTCTTCTTCTTCTTGGCATTATCAGAACTGTAATCCTTGTATTTCTTCTTCTTTAATTCCTTGTCCCACTGAGGACAATCTTGAATGTAGTGACCAGGTTTCTTGCATTTGTGGCATAGCCTCTTCTTGTAGTCACTAGATGAGGAATCGTTGCTCCTTGAGGATTTTCCAAAGCGACCACGTCTTGAGAATTTCTGAAATTTCTTCATGAGCAGTACTAGTTCCTGGCTCAGTTCTTCAGGATCACCAAGGCTGCTAGTAGAGTCCTCTTCTTCAGACTCAGAGACTGCCTTGGCCTTCATAGCACATGGTTTGCCATAGCTCGAACCATAGAGATCTCTCTTCTCAGAAAGCTAGAACTCATGAGTGTTTAGCCTCTCGAGGATATCAGCGGGATCAAGTGACTTGTAATCAGCACACTCTTGAATCATCAGTGCCAGAGTGTCAAATGAAGAATCGAGCGATCTCAAAAATTTCTTCACCACCTCATGGTCGGTGATATCAGTGGCGCCAAGCGCTTGAAGCTCATTTGAGATATCAGTGAGGCGATCAAAGGTTTGATGAACATTTTCATTGTCGAGTCTTTTGAAGCGGTTAAAGAGATTGCGAAGAACGTCGACACGAGAGTCACGTTGAGTTGAGACTCCTTCATTTACTTTGGAGAGCCTATCCCAGATAAGCTTAGCAGTTTCCAAAGCACTCACTCTACAATATTGCCCTTTGCTCAGATGGCCACATATGATGTTCTTCGCTTGAGAATCGAGTTGCTTGAATCTCTTCACATCAGCAACATTCAGGGAAGGTGTGACTGAGGGAACACCATTTTCCACAACATACCCGAGATCATTATCAATTGCCTCAAGATGCATTCACATCTTATTCTTCCAGTAGGGGTAGTCCATTCCATCGTAGGTAGGACACCCAACAGAGACCTTGATCATACATGCGGTCGACATAACTAAAACTCCAGGTGGTTAAACCAAAGTCACACAGAACAAGGGAGTACCTTGCTATGATACCAATTGAAAGTGCGTTATATCGACTAGAGGGGGGGTGAATAGGCGATTTTTATGAATTATTCACTGAGGAATTTGCTGGTGAGGAAATTCCTAAATGAAGAACTACTTACAGCGGAATAAGTACTCAAAAGTAAACATAGCAGAACACACGCATAGTCATCATGATGAAATGAAGACAAACATAGAGTACAGAAAGCATAAACACAGGATAACACAAGATGAAGACGGACAGACTGAAGAAATTGAACTTAGGAAATAGAGAAAGTCTTCAGTCAAAGTCTTCAAACAGATATGAACAAGCACACAACAACAGAGATGAGGAAATGAAAGAGTTGAGGAAATAGAACCAGTAAGCTCGGTGAAGACAATGATTTGGTAGACCAGTTTCAACTGCTGTCTCAGTTGTACATCTGGTTGGAGCGGCTGGGTATTTAAACTCGAGGACACCCAGTCCCGGACACACAGTCCTCACCGTATTCTCCTTGAGCTAAAGTCACACAGACCTCGCCCAATCACTCTTGGTAAGTCTTCAGGTGACTTCCGGACCTTCACAAACTCGGTCACTCGGCGATCCACAATTCCTCTTGGATGCTCTAGACCTTGACACCTAACTGTCTGGAAGAAGCACAGTCTTCAAAAGAAACAAGTGTCGGATCCACGCATGATCAATCTCTTCAGTGATGCTCAATCACTTTGGGGTTTTGTAGGTTTGGGATTTGGGTTTTCCTCACTCGATGATTTTCGCTCAAAGTCCTCGGAGGATGGGTTGCTCTCAAATGACAAGTGTCAGTTTCTCTTGGAGCAGCCAACCAACTAGTGGTTGTGGGGGGCGGCTATTTATAGCCTAGGGAGCAGCCCAACATGATAAGACATAAATACCCTTGTCTGATATGACCGTTAGGTGGGTAGATATTTTGGGACAGCTAGCGCGTAGCACAACAACGGTCGGAATATTTGACTCTCAAATACCTCAGGGCTATCATGTTCCTCACTGTGTACGCAATCCGCACTGGCGAATTCCTAGCTCCTCAATCAGAACAAATTCCTCAGAGACCAGAAGAACTTCGTCTCTATCACTGAAGAATATGACTGAACTGTGTGAGATTTCCAATGGCTTCACTCGAAAGGATTGGTAGGTGTAGGATTTTGAGATGAGCATCACATGGAAAATTTTCCTTAGTATTTCCTCGACCCCCTTTAACAGTACGGTGTTTCCTATGACTCAAGAAAGAGAAAATGAAATAGTAAAAACAAGAGTCTTCACGCTTCATGTTCCTCGAATGATTACCAAGTCTTTAAGGTCACACCAATTTCTTCACTTTCAAAGTCTTCATAAAGTCTTCAGTAATCCAACGTCTTCAGTCGAAGAACTTCATTTTTAGGGGTCAAATTTCTCTGTAAATATCAAACTCCTCATAGACTTATAGACCTGTGTACACTCACAAATGCATCAGTCTCTTAACCTATAAGTCCTCAATACACCAAAATCACTAAGGGGACTAGATGCACTTACACCCTCCGGTTTATATAGACACCAGAGGGGACTAGGGTTGTACAGAGTTGGTTACAGAGAAAGGAATCTTCATTATCCAGATGCCAAGGTTGCCTTCCACACCAATGAGAGTCTAGACACGGGAGAGAGTCTTCGGTCTTGTATCTTCACAGCCCAATAGTCTGGCTCATGTAACATAGTCCGGCCGTCCGAGGACCCCTTAATCCAGGACTCCCTCAGTCATCTCAATGGATTTAGGCGGTGCCCTATTTAACGTGAATGCGGTTGTCTCTAATGCATGACCCCAGAACGATAGTGGTAAATCGGTAAGAGAGATCATAGAACTCACAATATCTAATAAAGTACGATTATGACGTTCGGACACACCATTACGCTGTGGTGTTCCAGGTGGCGTGAGTTGTGAAAAAATTCCACATTGTTTTAAATGAAGGCCAAAATCATAACTCAAATATTCGCCTTCGTGATCAGATAGTAGAAACTTTATTTTCTTGTTATGATGATTCTCCACTTCACTCTGAAATTCTTTGAACTTTTCAAATGTTTCAGACTTGTGTTTCATCAAGTAGATATACCCATACCTACTTAAATCATCTGTGAAGGTCAGAAAATAATGATACCCACCGCGTGCTTCAACACTCATCGGACCGCATACAGCGGTACATATTATTTCCAATAAGTCATTAGCTCGCTCCATTGTTCCGGAGAATGGAGTTTTAGTCATCTTGCCCATGAGGCATGGTTCGCAAGTATCAAATGATTCATAATCAAGTGACTCCAAAAGTCCATCTGCATGGAGTTTCTTCATGCGCTTTACACCAATATGATCTAAATAGCAGTGCCACAAGTATGTTGCACTATCATTATCAACTTTGCATCTTTTGGCATCAATATTATGAATATGTGTATCACTACGATGATCGAGGTTCAATAAACCATTCACATTGTTGTATGACCATAGACGGTTTTATTCATGTAAATAGAACAGCAATTATTTTCTAACTTAAATGAATAACCGTATTGCAATAAACATGATCTAATCATATTCATTCTCAATGCAAACACCAAATAACATTTATTTAGGTTCAACACTAATCCTGAAGGTAGAGGGAGTGTGCGATGGTGATCGTATAAACCTTGGAATCACTTCCAACACACATCGTCACCTCACACTTACCTAGTCTTTGTTTATTCTGTAACTCCTGTTTCGAGTTACTAATCCTAGCAACTGAACCGGTGTCAAATACCGAGGTGCTACTACGGACACTAGTAAGGTACACATCAATAACATGTATATCAAATATAATTTTATTCACTTCGCCATCCTTCTTATCCGCCAAGTATTTGGGGCAGTTCTGCTTCCAATGACCATTTCCTTTGCAGTAGAAGCACTCAGTTTCAGGCTTGGGTCCAGCTTTGGGCTTCTTTATGGGAGCGACAACTTGCTTGCCATTCTTCTTGAAGTTCCCTTTCTTTCCCTCACCCTTTTTCTTGAAACTAGTGGTCTTGTTAACCATCAACACTTGACGACCTTTCTTAATTTCTACCTCCACTTATTTTAGTATTGTGAAGACCTCAGAAATCGTTTTAGTCATTCTTTGCATATTATAGTTCATCACGAAGCTCTACTAGCTTGGTGATAGTGACTCGAGAACTTTGTCAATCACTATCTTATCTGGAAGATTAACTCCCACTTGATTCAAGCGATTGTAGTACCCAGACATTCTGAGCACATGCTCACTAGCTGAGCTATTATTAGGGGTGGAATTCGAGCCTAGTCGAGCCAGCTCGACTCGACTCGCTAAAGCTCGTTTCATTAACGAGCTAGCTCGACTCAGCTCAATACTATAACAAGCTCAAATCCAAGATTGGCTCGACTCGTATAACTCGCGAGCTGGCTCATTTAGCTTGTTAAGCTCGTTAAAGATATGACCATGAAAACCTTACAGATATGACAAAAAGATTAACTGGGAATTTAACATGGACATATATGGTCATTTATGTGTGAGTCTCCTAGGTGACTAGGCCTTGAGAGGTTGGGCCTTGTGCTTGGACACAAGGTGTTTAGTGGTTGTTTCTACTACCCAGCAAGAAACACTGATTCTTATACCGAGCCTAATGAGTTATACGAGTACTTGTGAGATCGGCTCGTTTAACTCATTTTGTAAATGATCTTAAACTAAAGCTTGGCTCAACTCATTATTGTTCGAGTTCGAGTCGATTGGACCCGAGTGACGAGCTACTCATTTAGCTCGCGAGATTTGAGCTTTTTTTCCAGCCCTAGCTATTATCCTGTATTTTTCATAGGTCACATACCTCTCAACACAGGCATGAGCCTGAAATACCAATTTCAGCTCTTGGAACATCTCATATGCTTTGTGGCATTCAAAACTGTAAGTGCATCTAGTGCCCCTTAGTGATTTTGGTGTATTGAAGACTTATAGGTTAAGGGACTAATGCATTTGTGAGTATACACAGGTCTATAAGTCTATGAGGAGTTTGATATTTACAAAGAAAGTCGACCCCTAAAAATGAAGTTCTTCAACTGAAGACTTTGATATTCTGAAGACTTTCTGAAGACTTTGAAAGTGAAGAAATTGGTGTATCCGTGAAGACTTGATATTCATGCGAGGAATATGAAGCTTGAAGACTTTGTTTTCATAGTTTGTTTTCTCTTTCTTGAGTCATAGGAAACACCGTACTGTTAAAGGGGGTTGAGGAAATACTAAGGAAAAATTTCCATGTGATGCTCAACTCAAAATCCTACACCTACCAATCCCTTCGAGTGAAGCCTTTGGAAATCTCATACAGTTCAATCACTTTCTTCAGTGACAGAGATGAAGTTCTTCTGGTCGCTGATGAATTTGCTCTGACTGAGGAGTTAGGAATTCGCCAGTGCGGATTGCCTACACAGTGAGGAACATGATAGCCCTGAGGAATTTGAGAGTCAAATTTCCGACCGTTGCTGTGCTGCGCGCCAGCTGTCCCAAAATATCTTATCCACCTAACGGTCATATCATTGAGGGGCAGTTATGTCTTATCATGTCGGGCTGCTCCCTAGGCTATAAATAGCCGCCCCCTACAACCACTAGCTGGTTGGCTGCTCCGAGAGAACTTGACACTTGTCATTTGAGAGCAACCCATCCTCCGAGGACTTTGAGCGAAAATCATCGAGTGAGGAAAATCCCAAAAACCCAAACACCTCCAAACCCAAAGTGATTGAGCATCACTGAAGAAATTGATCCTGCGTGGATCCGATGCTTGTTACCTTTGAAAACTGTGCTTCTTCCAGATGGTTAGGCGTCAAGGTCTAGAGCATCCAAGAGGAATTGTGGATTGCCGAGTGACCAAGTCTGTGAAGGTTTGGAAGTCGCCTGAAGACTTACCACGAGTGATTGGACGAGATCTGCGTGATCTTAGTTCAAGGAGAATACGGTGAGGACTGGGTGTCCTGAGCTGCGTGCTCAGAGACTGGGTGTCCGGGACTGCATGTCCTCGAGTTTAAATACTCAGCCGCTCCAACCAGACGTACAACTGAGACAGCAGTTGGAACTGGTCTACCAAATCATTGTCTTCACCAACCTAACTGGTTCTATTTCCTCAACCCTTTCATTTCCTCACTACTGTGTTGAGTGTTTGTTCATATCTGTGTTTGAAGACTTTGACTGAAGACTTTCTCAATTTCCTCAGTTCAATTTCTTCAGTCTGTTTGTCTTCATCTTGTGTTATCCTGTGATTACGCTTTTTGTACTTTGTGCTAGTCTTCATTTCATCATGATGACCATGCTTGTATTCTGTTATGCTTACTTCTTAGTACTTATTCCGCTGCTAATAGTTCTTCGCTAAGGAATTTCCTCACCGGAAAATTCCTCAGTGAAGAATTCATAAAAATCGCCTATTCACCCCCCTCTAGTCGACATAACGCACTTTCAATTGGTATCAGAGCAAGGTACTCCCTTGTTCTGTGTGATTTTGGTTTAAACGCCTGGAGTTTCAGTTATGTCGACCGCAGGTATGATCAAGGTCTACCCCTACCTTTGATGGGACGGACTACCCCTACTGGAAAAACAAGATGCGAATGCACCTCGAGGCAATTGACAACGATCTCTGGTATGTTGTGGAAAATGGTGTTCCATCTGTCACACCCTCACTGAACGCTACCGATGTGAAGAGATTCAAGCAACTCGATTCTCAAGCGAAGAATATCATATGTGGCCATCTGAGTAAAGGACAGTATGGAAGAGTGAGTGCTTTGGAAACTGCTAAGCTTATCTGGGATATGATGTCCAAAGTGAATGAAGGAGTCTCAACTCAGCGCGACTCTCGAGTTGATATTCTTCGGAATCTCTTCAACCGCTTCAAAAGACTCGACAATGAAAATGTCCAACAAACCTTTGATCGCCTCACTGACATCTCAAATGAGCTTCAAGCCCTCGGTGCCACTGACATCACTGACCATGAGGTGGTGAAGAAACTGTTGAGATCACTTGATTCCTCATTTGATACTCTGGGTCTGATGATACAAGAACGGGCTGACTACAAGTCTCTTGATCCTGCCGATATCCTCGAAAGGCTAAATACTCACGAGTTCCAGCTTGCTGAAAAGAGAGATCTCTATGGTTCAAGCTATGGCAAACCACGTGCCCTGAAGGCCAAGGCTGTGTCTGAGTCTGAATGTGAGGATTCTGGTAGTAGCCTTGGTGATCCTGAAGAATTGAGCCAGGAGCTAGCACTGCTCGTGAAGAAATTCCAGAAGTTCTCAAGACGTGGTCGCTTTGGAAAATCCTCAAGAAGCAGTGATTCCTCATCAAGTGACTATAAGAGAAGGCTGTGCCACAAATGCAAGAAACCTGGTCACTATATTCAAGATTGTCCTCAGTGGGAAAAGGAATTGAAGAAGAAGAAATACAAGGATTACAGTTCTGATGATGCGAAGAAGAAGAAGAAATCGTCAAAATCTTCGTCATCAAAATCCTCGAAGTCTTCATCTCACAAGAAGAGCAGCTCCAAGAAGGCTCGGGCATTCATTGGCAAGGAAATGGACTCTGAAGCTGAATCTGAGGAAAATTTGGAAGAGGAGGCGTCTGAAGAATCCGAATCTAGCGTGGCGAGTCTAGCTTTGGCTACTGCTTTCGTTAGCAAGTCCATCTTCAACACTGAAGAAACTGACCCCACCGACAAGCCTGATGAAGATAATGATGACTATGCTCCCACCTATTGCTTCATGGCAAAAGGTGCAAAGGTACTCAAATACACCTCCTCTGAATCCAGTGAAAATGAATCTGATGATAATCTCAAGCCCAGCTACTCTAAACTTGCTAAGATTGCTGTAAAACAACAAAGGGCTTTTGAAAAGGTTCAAAACATGCTAGATAAAAGTGATGATATGTTGGGTGAAGAAATGGATCGCACTAAAGCCCTGACTGAAAATCTTCAGAGACTTCAGTCTAGGTTTGATAACCTTCGAAGTCATCATAACACTCTCTTATCTGATCATGAGAAACTTTCTTATGAATTTCTTCAAAGAAAGCAAGATCTTGAGAAGCTAAGAGTGAGTTATGAAGATCTTCTGAAGGAGCGCGATTCATTACTAGCTCAACAAATCAGTGCTTCTCAGGAAGAATTTGTTCCTCCATGCTTAAAGTGCATTGAACGTGAATCTGCTAATTCCTCGCCTGAATGTTCAAATGCTTCAACTGTTACAAATTCTTCACCTGCCTCTGCTATCACTAATTCCTCATCTGAGGACATTGCTAGTATCACTGACGATGCAGGGCTGAAGGAATTGTACACAACAGGCATGTACAAAAGCCTCAAAGGGCATCAAATTCTTTGTGATGTACTCAAAAAGCAGATCCTAAACAGAAACCCTAGGAAAGAGGGTATTGCCTTTGAGAGGAAAATCAATGCTGATGGAACATATTGGAAGCCTGAGCAGTACCCCAAAACCTCATGGGTTGCTGCAAAGGGACCTCCAGTTGATCCATCTAACTTATCCGGCTTTACTTGTGAATCTCCTCATTCTTCTTATGAGTCATTTGACTCCAACTATAAACTGTTCAAAAATCAGAATGGTGAAGTATTTGCTAGATATGTTGGGACTACTGCAGGAACGGTTCCCCTATGAAGAAAATCCGGGTTCCCAAAAGTTATGTTGAAAGTCTTCAGGTGAATGTCCTCATGACACCACCTGTGAAGAATAGGAACCCCAGATCAAACTCTTCATATGGACCTAATTCTTCATATGGATCCAAGTCCTCATATGGACCAAATTCCTCACGTGGATCAAATTCCTCAAATGGATCAAAGTCCTCATATGATTATCATCGTGCTAACAACTCTGTTTCGCAGGGTAGAGCTAAGGGCTATGAATATGCACATCATTCTTCAAATCATTATGTTCATAAATCCTCGAAGAATTTCTCTACTTATTCATATGCTTACTCTAACCCCTCTTATGTGAAACAAAATGGTTTGGCCTCTATGCCACCATTCTCTTATGGTGCTCGCAGAGTGATGAACTCTTTGCCACCCCTTCAGATGTGGGTGGTGAAGAAAAAGAACTAATCTCTTCTGCAGGGTCAGGTCTCCAGACGTGCTTTAACGTTTGAAGAATTTGCTGGGGACCTGACAAAATTGCCTGAAAGGACGCAGACTAATCATGATGAAATGAATTTTCATTTCACACGTCCTCATACTGCTATATCTGTTTACTGCTTGATGAAATTCATCTGATGAACTTGATATCATATTCTTCATTGATGAAGCATATGAGATTGTAAGTTACACTAATTCATCTGCAGGATGATCAACCCAAAACCACTGAATGGGTCCTCGATAGTGGATGTACAAATCACATGACTGGTGACAAGAATCTTTTGATGGATGCTCCCTTATCACCGTCACATCTGAAGCACATCATCTTTGCTGACAAAGGCAAAAGTCAGGTATTGGGTCTTGGTAAGGTTGCGATCTCTAAGGATAAACACATGGACAAAGTCATGCTTGTTGAGTCCTTAGGATACAACCTCATGTCAGTCTCAATGCTTTGTGATCTTGATATGGTTGTTGTCTTTGGCAAGTATCGCTGTGTTGTGATTATGGAAGCTGACAATTCCAAAGTCTTCGAAGGCTTTAGGAGAGGATATTGTATATTGTTGATTTCTCTACAGGACCACAACCAGCCGTGTGTCTACTTGCAAAAGCTTCAGAAGGCTGGCTATGGCATCGACGACTTGGTCACGCAGGCATGAGGAATTTGCACACGCTTGTGAAGAAGAAGCATGTCATTGGCATTGAGAATGTCAAATTCCTCAAGGATCACTTATGCGGAGCTTGTGAAGCTGGAAAAATGACCAAGGCCAAGCATCCAGCGAAGACTATCATGACCACTACTCGTCCATTCGAATTGCTTCACATGGACCTCTTCGGACCTAATCATTACTCAGCAGTCACTAATGCTACATCTCTATATGGTTTTGTCATTGTTGATGATTACTCTCGATATACATGGGTACACATTGTTACTTACAAACATGAAGTGCAGGAAGTCTTCAAACGATTTTCCTCGAGGGCTTCAACCAACTTTGGTGTGAAGATCAAGCACATCAGGAGTGACAAGGGAACTGAGTTCAAGAATTCCGGTCTTGATGACTATCTTGATGAACTTGGTATTACTCATGAGTTATCTGCTCCCTATACTCCTCAGCAAAATGGCGTCATGGAGCGCAAGAACAGAACTCTTGTTGAGATGGCTCGCACCATGCTTGATGAATACAAAACGCCTCATCATTTTTGGATTGATGCAATTGATACTGCGTGCCACATCATCAACAGAGTATATCTTCACAAATTCTTCAAGAAGACGGCCTATGAACTCCTCACTGACATAAAACCCAATGTGAGTTATTTCAAAGTCTTCGGTGCTAAATGTTGGATTAGAGATCCTCACCACAATTCTAAATTTGCACCAAAAGCAGATGAAGGTTTTATGCTCGGTTACGGAAAGGACTCGCACACCTACAACGTCTTCAACAATGCTCTTCACAAGGTTGTTGAAACTGTAGATGTGCGGTTTGATGAAACTAATGGCTCGCAAAGAGAGCACCTACCTTCTGTGTTAGATGAACCAGCACCTGAGGATTCTATCAAGTTGAAGGCAACTGAGGATGTCATTCCTACTGAAGAACTTGCTGAAGAATTCATTCCAGTACGCGAAGAACGTCGAGCTGATGCACCTGAAGATAATGCTGAAGAAAATGGTGCTAAAGAAAATGCTGACCAAATTCCTCAGCGATAGCCAGCTCATCCTCGCGTTGCAAAAGAAGTACAAGTTGACAAGATCATCGATGACATTGAAGCGCCAGGTCCTCTCACACGCTCAAAAGCTTCACATTTATCTAACTTTTGTGGGCACTATGCTTTTGTCTCTATCACAGAGCCCACTAAGGTAGATGAAGCATTTCTGGAGCCGGAGTGGATTCAGGCTATGCAAGAAGAATTACATCAGTTCGAGCTCAATCTGGGAACTGGTCAAACGTCTAGATCCTCGCAAGCATAATATCATTGGCACAAAGTGGATCTACCGCAACAAGCAAGATGAAAATGGCCTTGTGGTGAGGAATAAGGCACGACTGGTAGCTCAAGGCTACACACAGGTTGAAGGAATTGATTTCGATGAAACTTTTGCACCTGTTGCTAGACTTGAGGCTATTCGCATATTACTTGCTTATGCTAACCATCATGATATCATCTTATATCAAATGGATGTGAAAAGTGCATTCCTCAATGGTAAGCTTGAGGAAGAAGTATATGTTGCTCAACCCCCAGGTTTTGAAGATCCAAAGAATCCTGACAAAGTCTTCAGACTTAATAAGGCCCTCTATGGCCTCAAGCAAGCCCCTCGGGCGTGGTATGATACATTGAAGGAATTCTTCGTGAAGAATGGCTTCACACCCGGTTCACTCGACCCTACTCTCTTTACTAAATCTTATGATGGTGAACTGTTTGTGTGCCAAATATATGTTGATGATATTATCTTTGGCTGTACTGACCAACGTTATAGTGATGAATTTGCCTATATGATGAGTGAAGAATATCAAATGTCTATGATGGGAGAGTTGAAATTCTTCTTAGGTCTTCAAATTCATCAACAGCGCAATGGCATATTCATATCTCAGGAGAAATACCTCAAAGATGTACTGAGGAAATTCGGCATGCAAGATTGCAAAGGCGTCAAAATTCCTATGCCCACAAATGGCCATCTATGCACTGATGAAAATGGTATTGACTTCGATCACAAGGTATACCGCTCCATGATTGGTTCTTTATTGTACTTATGTGCATCTAGGCCAGATATAATGCTTAGTGTTTGCATGTGTGCCCGATTTCAAGCTGCACCGAAGGAATCACACCATAAGGCTGTGAAGCATATTCTTCGATATCTAGCTCACACACCAACACTAGGATTATGGTACCCCAAGGGCTCTGCTTTTGATCTCATTGGATATTCTGACTCTGACTATGCTGGTGATCGTGTGGACCGCAAGTCAACTTCTGGCACTTGTCATTTCCTCGGACGATCTTTGGTCTGTTGGTCCTCGAAGAAACAGAACTGCGTATCACTGTCCACTGCGGAAGCTGAATACATTGCTGCTGGCTCTTGCTGTGCTCAACTGCTTTGGATGAAGCAAACACTCAAGGACTATGGCGTCAACGTGAAGAATGTGCCTCTCCTCTGCGACAATGAGAGTGCCATCAAGATTGCTCACAACCCAGTTCAGCACTCGAAGACAAAGCACATTCAGATTCGTCATCATTTTCTTCGTGATCATGTGTTGAAGGGCGACATCTCCATCGAGCACGTGAAGACTGAAGAACAGCTAGCTGATATCTTCACTAAGCCCTTGGATGAGAAGAGATTTAGCAAGTTGCGGTGTGAGCTAAATATCTTAGAATCTTCGAATGTTCTTTGAAAAGGACACACATCCTAACACTTATGCAAAATTGATGACTTAGATGTGCAACACATGAAGAAACGTTTTTCTTCAATCAATGAAGAATAACACTCTAAGTGTGAAGAAATTAATGAAGAATTTGATTCTCAGAACCCTACGACAATTGTACGCGGTGTCTGAAATCATCATTCTTATACGGTGGGTCACGCCACCACAAAAAGTTGAAAATCTTCAATTTGAGTTTTTCCTCAGTTTTGAAATTCTTCAGTTTTTCAAATTCTTCATCTTTTCAAAATCTTCACTGGTTCCTTAGTTTTTGTTCATTGGCTATATATATATATATATATATATATATATATATATATATATATATATATATATATATATATATATATGAGTTTATGTCCTCTACATCATTCACTTATAGCTATTTCTTCAAGTTGCTTCTTCTGCTAAGTGAATGTGATCGGACCCTTCCCCCTCTATGCTATACTCAACCCAATCTATTCACAAATTCTTCATGTGCGTTCTATTTGAAACTCGTTCAAAATCTTCACTGAGTCCTTGTCAGCTGAAGAAATTGCGAACGATACTTTAAAACAAATCTTATCCAGATTTTCGGTTTTGCCGCTCAAACTGTTCCGCATCTCACGATGCATTATTCTATTCACCCACGATCCTACACGATCTCCATTACACAGTACGTGGGTGACACCTGTCACGTGAAGGAGAAAGGGCAGGGGCACGTTCGTCCTAAATCTTCGGGCGAACAGTTTTTCACCGTGTCTATAAATACCCCTCTCCCCTTCCTCACTTCATTTACTCCGCTCGACCATTCTCTCTCTCGCTCGAGCTCCTCAAACCCTAGTGCCGCCGCTACTCCATCGTCACCGGTGAGGAAGAGCTTCGCTGCCTCGACCTCGTCATTGTCGTACTCGCGTCGACCGCGGAAATCCTCACTCCGCCGCCGCCGTAGTTGTCTTCCTCCGCCGAGTTAGGGCAAGGAAGATCTAACCTGACGAACTTCCCATCTGTTCTTCTCAGTTCGTCGTGTTCTTCACTTTGGGTAATTAAAAGTCACTTTTATTACTCGCTTTGATTCTCAAGCTTTCCTGAAAATCTTCAAAGGTGTTTATTCTTCAAATCTTCACACATATGAACACCTCACACGTTATATGCTCTTGATTAGTTTCTCTAAGCATCTTTTTCCTTCAAGATTCCTAAATTGTGTGGATCTTCAATCTGTACTACTTTGGAACCTAAGACAAAGAACGCTTAGTGAAATTCCTCAAGGCTCATCTGGTCAAATTCCTCAAAACTTGTTTTTTTTGAAAAACCTTCTGAGAATGCATATGACCTCTCCAAATTCCTCGCACCTGTACTCTCTTCACAGGTACTCATGTCTGCTGCTGAATCACTAGGTTCTCATCAACTTAACTCATTTGCAGCGTTCCTCGAAGAAAAACTGCATACTTCTTCAGAAAACTCGATTGTTCAAATTCCTCAACTGAAGAATATGGCAGACGGTAAGAAGCCACAAAAAGGAGGAAAGAAACCTGAGGTTATGACTGCTTTTGAAATCCCTGAGGAAATTTATGCTGACTATTGCACACCTGATGAAGCAAAATTTGGCAAAGAAAACAAAAATCAGCGCAAGGTGCGAATTCAGAAGATTGAACGGAGATGGGCAAGGGAATGGAGGGAATACATATATGTTACTCCAAAGTACATGAAGAAATTCACTCTCAACCCTCCATGCCCAAGAGCTCCATTGGCACCTGGCCAAGTAGCTGACCCCACAAGCATCAAACGTGGTGAGGACTTTCCTAAAGAATGGGCTAAGTGCCAAGCAAAATTGGCAAGACAAGCCAAGGAGGCAGTGAAGAAATTCAATGAGGATTCTGCCACTGCTACTGCTACTGAGGCCTCGGTCAAACTAAGGAAATCCATGCCAAAGAAGCCTGCTCGTAAGCCAAGTGCTTCACCAATAGCGCTCTCACGGCCCAGTTCCTCAGCAATGCCCTCACGGCAAATTCCTCACACTGCCACAGCTCCACCAAAGTCCTCAATAGCTCCTTCAAAGTCCTCAGCTCCTGTGCATCTGGCTACATGTCAAAGGACTGCTGGTTTCTCGATTGCCTCTGGTGTTTCCGCCAGTTCCTCAGCTGCACCAATTTCATCATCTGGCCCCACACTGATGAAGACCAAAGCAACAACTGGACGAGGTCCTCGGCCAAGTCCAAAGAAGAAACATGTCGTATTCCATGTGCCTTCTGATGATGAAGCTTCTGATGAAGAACTTGCAGAAATCATCAGAGACAGACAGGTGAAGGCCGCTAGAGCCAAAGGCACATCTGTGCCACTGCTATTGGATCCGAGGAAAATCCTCGATTACATTGATCTCTGGCACAAGGATCCAAACACCCAATGCTTGATTTTCCTCTGACCACTGGACAAAGTCATATGTTGACCCATTTCATCACTGAAGAGAAATGGAAGTTTAAAAAGGCAAGAGAGATCAAGAAAACTCAATACAGAAAGGAGAAGCTCCTGAAGAAAAACGTTGTCAGAATGATACCTGAGGAACTTCTCCAGGCTCAGTCTGAAATTCAAGCCCTCAGCAAAGACTTTGATGCTTACTATGCTGATTGGCAGGGAGCTAAAGTGAGATCCGTTAACCTGACGAAGAAATTCACGAATGTTGCAGCCCCATCACAACAAGAAAATCTTCAGGCTGCAGACTCTGCTCAGCCTGCTGAAGAACATGCCAGCACCGCTGATGACTTTCAGCCTGCTGATGAACAAGCTCGTTCCAGGGCTGGTGAAGAAATTCCAGCTGCTGAAGAAATTGCCAGGGCATCCACTAGTGGTGCGCTTGAAGAAACTGAAGTGATCAGGGCAACTGCATCAGTTGCGCCTGAAGAAAATCAACCAGATTCCTCAGCTCCATCTGCACCTACACCAACTACAATTCTTCCATGTGCATTCGATGTGAAGAAGACCAAGGCTACAGAGCGAGCTGCAGTGAAGAAAAGGAAGGCATCAGCTGCCTCAAATTCTTCGGCTGCGAAGAAAATGAAGCCAATGACCAGCTCACTCGAAAATCCAATTGATGCTGTTCCGATTTCCTCCATGCCATCAAAGGACCTTGTTCCTTTTGGAGAAGACTATAAGATCCCAAGCAGATCTGATGAAGAAAATCATTGTACTGCTTCGTCAGAGCAGATTGATGAAGAAATTGAAGTGGACACAATCCCTTCAACGCCAATCATTTCCTCGCCTATGCCTCAGTTCACAGCTGAAGAGGCTGGTGTTGAGGAAATTGAAGATGAAGATGTGGATATTGGCTGCACCACACCTGTGATGAACGATGACTTTTGGGAAAGTCAGCATCCAAATTGTCCACTCTTCACCCCACTCCAACAGATACCTCAGTCCCCTGCACCAACAGTTCAAATGGGCTCTGAAGGAACTCATCCCACAACATCTGTCCATGAAGAAATTCTAGCCACTAGTGCTGATGAACCTGCTGCTGCTGATCCTCAGACTGCACCTGTTGAGGAACAAGAAATTCCTCAGCCTGAAGAACCTGAGCTGGCGATTCCTGAGGTAGTAATGCAACTCACTGACACCCCCTGCCAAAGCCAAAGGATCCATTCTCAAGCAAACAAAATTTCAAGGCTGAAGATTTCTTTGCCGAGCACGTATTGTTCACAGACTATAATCCATATGATTCTGCTCGCATAAGGAAGAGGCGTTTCTGGACTGCCAGCCAAGCTAATTTCTATTCCTCAGTGCTTTTCGCCAAAGACAAAGTCTTCGATCATGCACATATTCCTCATGTGGACATGGAATCTCTGCCCGGCCTTGAGCCAGTCCTCAGTGTTCTTCACGACGCAGGACTTCTGAATTTCTGCATTGATATCTGTGACTGGAATGAAGAACTCATTCTTCAATTCTATGCAACTTTGCACATCACCGGAGACGCTGATGACATGAACTCATGGGTGTTGGACTGGATGTCTGAAAACACTCACTACAAGGCACCAACAACTGAATTGCTTCGTGTCCTTCCTCTCAGTCCTCCACTTGATGGTGCTCGTTGCATCTACAATGAACCAGAACTGTCAGATCACTATATGCAAGTACTGATGAAGCCTTTGAAGCCAAGGCAGGCCCCACGAACCAAATTCCTCGTCAAGGAATTACTCTATGTGCCTCGGACTGTCTATCGAATTCTGACGAAGACAATGAGTCCTATCAAAGGCCACGACTCAAATGATGAAGAAGTCGTTGGCATCATGAAGAATATGCTCTTCAACATCATTCATGGCGTTCCAGTCAACTTCCATGATTTCTTCATGAGGACTCTGGCCAATATTGCTATGTCACCATTCGAGCTGAAGCCCTATGCTCCTTGGATTATGAGATTCATCAGGGCAAGATCTTCACTGAATTACAAAGCTGACACTCTGAACCACGGTAGCTACTTGCCTCCCATTGAAGTCCTCAAGCGGACAGTTTCATCAGCTGATGATAAAGGCAAGGCCGCTGCTGTGATCGATGAAGGAATTCGTCCATTGGATGGTCAATTTCGCAAGGCTGCATCTTACTCTACCAATGACGGTTCTGCCACACATGACTCTGCCGCAAATACCTCAGCCAAGCAAAATCCTCAAGCCACAGCTCCCAGGGTGATGACTGATCGTGAGTTACTCCTCAATCTTCATCAGAAGGTTGATCGCAATCATAACTGGGTAAAGCGCCAGTTTGGTTCAATTCTTCACAACATGACCTCAACACACAATGCAGTGAAGAAAAACCAATACTACCTCCATGAAACCTTCAACCGTACCTGGGCTATTCTCTCTCATGTCTACAGCGCTGCAGATCTAAAGAAAATGGGTCTCAAGGAAGAATTTGACTGGTCTGCACCTCCACCGAAGAAATTCAAGAAGGTCAAAGTTCCTTCCTTGGTGGCCAGCTCCTATTCTTCATCACGCGAGACTGATGAGTATGAAGATTTGGACGACACTGCGGCAGGCCCTGCTACAACAAACAACCCCAACAACGCTGGCTCTCCTCCATCAACTTGATATTCTTCAGGGGCGTTAGTCCTCAGTTTCAATCCTTTTGGTCATTTGATGACAAAGGGGGAGAAATCTGAGTTAGTCTTCAAACGGGTCTATATTAAGGGCATTTTTTTAAGTTACAACTCTCGTTCTTCAGAAACTTTTATTTGGATCGAGTTGTAATCTTAAACCCGATGGTGCAGTGATACTTTTATTGCATTATGCTTTGCATGCTTATTCCTCGTTAATGACATTGCACGCATGCTGAATCTCATCAGGCACCATATTTCATCATGCATTTCAAATTCTTCATATTATATATCAAATGCGTGTATGAATTACAAGATATAGGGGGAGATCTCCATGATTTAACTCTTCAAGTGTGCATTGCTTCAAAAGCAAATTCCTCACTATGCACATCTTCAGGGGGAGTTCTACTATATCTTGTAATCAAATTCCTCAATATCAGTGTATACACTTCATATGTTTATCCCCGTTGAAAACTTAACCTATGTTGTCATCAATCACCAAAAAGGGGGAGATTGTAAGTGTATCTAGTGCCCCTTAGTGATTTTGGTGTATTGAAGACTTATAGGTTAAGGGACTAATGCGTTTGTGAGTATACACAGGTCTATAAGTCTATGAGGAGTTTGATATTTACAGAGAAAGTCGACCCCTAAAAATGAAGTTCTTCAACTGAAGACTTTGATATTCTCAAGACTTTCTGAAGACTTTGAAAGTGAAGAAATTGGTGTATCCGTGAAGACTTGATATTCATGCGAGGAATATGAAGCTTGAAGACTTTTGTTTTCATAGTTTTGTTTTTCTCTTTCTTGAGTCATAGGAAACACCGTACTATTAAAGGGGGTCGAGAAAATACTAAGGAAAAATTTCCATGCGATGCTCAACTCAAAATCCTACACCTACCAATCCCTTCGAGTGAAGCCTTTGGAAATCTCATACAGTTCAGTCACTTTCTTCAGTGACAGAGATGAAGTTCTTCTGGTCGCTGATGAATTTGCTCTGACTGAAGAGTTAGGAATTCGCCAGTGCGGATTGCCTACACAGTGAGGAACATGATAGACCTGAGGAATTTGAGAGTCAAATTTCCGACCGTTGCTGTGCTGCGCGCCAGCTGTCCCAAAATATCTTATCCACCTAACGGTCATATCATTGAGGGACATTTATGTCTTATCATGCCGGGCTGCTCCCTAGGCTATAAATAGCCGCCCCCTACAACCACTAGCTGGTTGGCTGCTCCGAGAGAACTTGACACTTGTCATTTGAGAGCAACCCATCCTCCGAGGACTTTGAGCGAAAATCATCGAGTGAGGAAAATCCCAAAAACCCAAACACCTCCAAACCCAAAGTGATTGAGAATCACTGAAGAAATTGATCCCGCGTGGATCCGACGCTTGTTACCTTTGAAGACTGTGCTTCTTCCAGACGGTTAGGCGTCAAGGTCTAGAGCATCCAAGAGGAATTGTGGATTGCCGAGTGACCAAGTCTGTGAAGGTTTGGAAGTCGCCTGAAGACTTACCACGAGTGATTGGACGAGATCTGCGTGATCTTAGTTCAAGGAGAATACGGTGAGGACTGGGTGTCCTGAGCTGCGTGCTCAGAGACTGGGTGTCCGGGACTGCGTGTCCTCGAGTTTAAATACTCAGCCGCTCCAACCAGACGTACAACTAAGACATCAGTTGGAACTGGTCTACCAAATCATTGTCTTCACCAACCTAACTGGTTCTATTTCCTCAACCCTTTCACTTCCTCATTACTGTGTTGAGTGTTTGTTCATATCTGTGTTTGAAGACTTTGACTGAAGACTTTCTCAATTTCCTCAGTTCAATTTCTTCAGTCTGTTTGTCTTCATCTTGTGTTATCCCGTGATTACGCTTTCTGTACTCTGTGCTAGTCTTCATTTCATCATGATGACCATGCTTGTATTCTGTTATGCTTACTTCTGTGTACTTATTCTGCTGCTAATAGTTCTTCGCTAAGGAATTTCCTCATCGGCAAATTCCTTAGTGAAGAATTCATAAAAATCGCCTATTCACCCCCCCTCTAGTCGACATAACGCACTTTCAAAAACGTTTTTGAAGTCCCGATTCTAGGCCGTAAACCATGGCACACTAAACTATTAAGTAGTCATCATATCGATCTTGCCAAACGTTCATAACTTGTGCATCTTCTCCTGCAATAGGTCTGTCACCTAGCGGTGCATCAAGAACATAATTCTTCTATGCAACAATGAGGATAATCCTCAGATCACACACCCAGTCCGCATCATTGCTACTATCATCTTTCAACTTAGTTTTCTCTAGGAACATATCAAAAATAGGGGAGCTATATCGCGAGCTATTGATCTACAACATAGATATGCAAAACTATTAAGACTAAGTTCATGATAAATTTAAGTTCAATTAATCAAATTACTAATGAACCCCCACTTAAATAAACATCCCTCATGTTATCTAAGTGATACGTGATCCAAATCAGCTAACCCATGTCCGATCATCACGTGAGATGGGGTAGCCATCAATGGTGAACATCTCTATGTTGATCATATCTACTATATGACTCACGTTCAACCTTTCGGTCTCTAGTGTTCCGAGACCATGTCTGTTCATGCTAGGCTCATCAAGTTTAACCCAAGTATTCTGCATGTGCAAAACTGTCTTACACCCGTTGTATGTGAATGTAGAGTCTATCACACCCAATCATCACGAGGTTCTTCGAAACGACGCACTTTGGCAATGGTGCATACTCTGGGAGAACACTTTTATCTTGAAATTTAGTGAAGGGATCATCTTATAATGCTACATTCATTCTAAGCAAAATAAGATGCATAAAGGACATCACATGCAATCAAAATATGTGACATGATATGACCATCATCATCTTGTGCTTTTGATCTCCATCTCAAAAGCATCATCACCGGCTCGATATCTTGATCTCCATCATTGCGTTGGTGTTGTCTCACCAACTATTTCTTCTACAACTATCACTAACGCAAAGTGATACAGTAAAGCAATTACATTGCGCTTGCACTTCATACAATAAAGAGACAACTCTAAGGCTCCTGTCGGTTGTCGATATTACAAAACATGATCATCTCATACATCAACATATATCACATCATATCTTGGCCATATCACATCACAACATGCCCTGCAAAAACAAGTTAGACGTCTTCTACTATGTTGTTGCAAGTTTTACGTGGCTGCTACGGGCTTCTAGCAAGAACCGTTCTTACCTACGCAAAAACCACAATGGTGTTTTATCAAGTTTGTTGTTTTAACCTTCTTCAAGGACTGGTCGTAGTCAAATTTGATTCAACTAAAGTAGGAGAAACATCCACCCGCTAGCCAACTTTATGCAAAACTAGTTGCATGTCTGTCAGTGGAACCAGTCTCATGTGTGTGGATATGTAAGGTTGGTCCGGGCCGCTTAATCCCACAATACCGCCGAATCAAAATATGACCTTGGTGGCAAGCAGTATGACTATCATCGCCCACAACTCTTTGTGTTCTACTTGTGCATATCATCTATGCATAGACCTGGCTCAGATGCCACTGTTGGGAAACGTTGCATGGAAATAAAAAAAATATGCACACACAAGATCTATCCATGGAGATGCATACCAACGAGAGGGGAGAGTGTGTCTACGTACCCTCGTAGACCGTAAGTAGAAGCCTTTAAGAACGCGTGTAAGGGATTTTCCTACCTTAGGGTTTTGGTGATGATGAAAACACGCGTGTGGACTAATTGTGCATCCCAGTTTTCTCAGGTACACATTGTGTGGTGCAAGACGGTTAGGCCTTCCCTCTATGCGGAAAAGATCAAAGACAGAGTTTCCGACATTTTTATTCCTTTGGTCGTAGGATTTCCGTACTTGTTAGAGGGAGTCCTCATCGACAGGTATTGGGTGATTCACTACACATACACGTTCTTTGCACCCACCATATACCCTCCGTTTGAGGAAAGAGAGGTTCCCAAAGTCCTCTATGACTGTGCAGTTTTGCTCATGGCGGTAGTACAACTCTCTTGAGCAGTTGTACCGCTGGCATGCAGCTCTGTTCAAACCACCGCTCCAAGTACCGCTCAGGGGTGACACCCTTCTGTACCGGGTACGGTGGTGGACCGGTGATGGAACAGAAGTTCCAGTTTGTCTTGACAAACCGGTACTACCGGTGTTTAGGGCGGTAGTACCGCCTGGAACTCCATCGCCCAGGAATTGCTGGTCCAGCGGTAGCTCCGGCCCAACCACCGCTCCAACTACCAGTCCAGGGTGACAAACTTTTGTTGTGAAGCGGCAGACGAGCGGTGGTGGAACGGTAGTACTGGTTTATTTCGATATACCGGTACTACCGGTGGCTCCACCAGAAGTACCGCTCCTATGGGTTTCTGCGCATAATGGTTGGGTCTGAGGGGACCCTATTTAAGGAGGTGCTTCTCCCACCTCCCACCTATCTCTTGCCACTCTCTCTCCTCCATTAATGCCCTTGAAGCTTTCTTGCCCGATCTCTCTCTCTAGCCACTCAAACTTGTTAATTTGCTAGGGATTGAAGGTGGAGACCTAGGTCTACACTCTCACCAAAGGAAACTTGATTCCCCCATACTTTCTTGTGTGGATTTTGTTACTCTTAGGTGCTTGGGCACCCTAGTCGGAAGAGGTCACTTCGGAGCCACATTCCATTGTGGTGAAGCTCCGGGGTTTCGTTGGGAGCCTCCAATTAAGTTGTGGAGAGAGCCCCAACCTTGTTTGTAAAGGTCCGGTTGCCGCCTTTAAGGGCACCAATAGTGGAATCACGACATCTCGCATTGTGTGAGGGCGTGAGGAGAATACGGTGGCCCTAGTGGCTTCTTGGGGAGCATTGTGCCTCCACACTGCTCCAACGGAGACATACTTCCCCTCAAAGGGAAGGAACTTCGGTAACACATCCTCGTCTCCATCGATTCCACTTCTGGTTATCTCTCACCTTTACTTGTGCAAGCTATATTGTGTTATATCCTTTGCTTGCTTGTGTGCTTATTGTTGTTGCATCATATAGGTTGCTCACCTAGTTGCATATCTAGATAACCTACTTTGATGCAAAGTTTAATTTGGTAAAGAAAAGCTAAAAATTGTTAGTTACCTATTCACCCCCCTCTAGTCAACTATATCGATCCTTTCAATTGGTATCAGAGCCTCGTCTCTTTATTAAGGACTTTGTCGTCTGAAGAGTATGGTTGACACCATAGACGGTGGGGAGGAGCACTCTGGTGTGAATCCGGTCTCGTCTACGGCCGATGGGGGAACCACGTTCTCTCATGAGGAATTCAATGTGGCTTTGGACACATTGAAAACCTCCATGACGACCGGGGTTGAAAGCATGTTTATCAAGTTCTTATAAGGGCTTAAGTTATCCACTGCACCAATGAAAGTGGGCGATCCCGCTAACAAGGTGACGGATGCTAACTCCGACAAGGGGGGAGCTACTAGTGAAAAAGCTCCTTTATCTAGTGGTAAGAATGGTAGTGGCATCTTTGCCCATGTTTAACCTCCACTTTCTTATGGAGGACCGATTACCTTCACTCATTTGAATCATGTTGGTCCTCCTCCTAAAATTGTGAAAAATGAGGATTTTGACTCTTGGGTCTATCACTTTAAACGTCATTCAAATCATGTTAATACTAATCTTTGGAGAATCATTGAGCAAGGTTTCTACCCGCGTGATCCAAGCAACTTCACCCCTAGAGAAGCCGTGGACCATCAATTCAACGAGAATTCTCTCTTCATCATCCAAGATGCAATTCCATCTGAAGATATTGTGCATCTCCGACCATTCACCGTGGCCAAGGAAGCATGGCATCATGTTGTTTCCATTTACAAGGGAAGCGCAAGCATTCAATGCTCCAACTATGAAGTGGTGCAAGATGAAGCCGATGGATTTGAAATGAATGAAGATGAAGAACCTCGCGAGCTTTACCGGAGATTAACCACTCTCGCGGTCTCACTCCGAGATCATGGGAGCAAGGATACGGATGGCAATTGGATCAAGCGCAAATTCCTCAAGGCCATGATGCCTTACCATAAGGCCATGTCCTTCGTCATCCGTCAAAGTCCGGACTTCCACACCTTGACCTCAAGTGAAGTGTTGGATGCGTTTGTGGTTATGAGGATCTTGGACAAGACCGCCGACAATGCCGTGTTGCGTTCTCAAAGAGCAAAGAATCCCAACCTTTCCTTGAAGGCCAAGGCTAGTGTAGAAGAGGAGGATGAATAAGAAGATGAGGAGAGCAACCCCGAAGACACGAAATATGATTATCATGAGCACATGGCTCTCGCGTCAAGGCAATTTTGGAGCAAGAAGAACTCAAGGCCCAATTTCAACAAGAACAACTCAAGTGGCTTCAAGGGCAAGCAATGTGTGAGAACATGTTTCAATTGTGGCAATGTGAGCCACTTTGTTGTGGAGTGCCCTTACGAGAAGTGGGAAGACAATGGTGGAAAGCTCATCCGAAAAGACAAAGACAAGTTCTTCCCTAACAAGAACAACTTCACCAAGAAGACTCCGACCAAAGGGTTGGTGGCACAAGAAGAGTACAACGAGGATGATGATGATGAAGAAGATGGTGAAGCCATGGACATGACCTCCGTTGCCATTGCCACAACCCCACGGGTGTCTCTCTTCGATTCACCCAATGAGAACATCACCGCCAAGTGCCTCATGGACAAAGCCACCAACAAGGTAACCCCAACATCAAAACTACCATCATTACTAATCCTTCCTTGACGGATTGCATTGATGAAAGTGAGGGGTCTAATGAGGAAGTGAATGAATTTGAGTCTTTTATGAGTAAGCTCAAGGGAAAATCCAAGAAGCACTTCGTTGCTCTCTTGGAACAACTTGGAGAAGCCAATGACATGATCGAGGCTCATGAAGAAACCATCCCTAAGATGGAAGGGCATAGTCGTGACTATGACGATGAGATATCGGATCTCTCTAATGCACTTGAGGAAGAGTGTGTTCATCGTTTGGCTTTTGAGGAGTCACACAACGATGACCATGCTAAATTAAAGAAAGATCTTGATGATGCTCTTGTTGTATCTCGTGTGCTCGATTCCGAGAAGGCTAAACTTGGGGTTGACCATGCTAGACTCAAGGAGGAGTTTGATATACTTCACAAGGCTCACAAGGCCTTGAAGGGTGCTCATGCTAGCCTCAAGGAGTCTCATGATCAACTCCAAGTGAATCTAACCAAGGAGAAAGCCACGTCTTAATTGATAATGCAAGTGCTACTAACCCGTGTTGTGAGCTTGTGCATCTTGTGGAGGAAAATGCCAAGTTGAAGGAGCAACTTGAGAAAGGCATTGTGTCTTGCATACAAGGTGAGAATAATGTCAACGATCTTTTGAGCAATCAAAAGGAATTTGTGGCCAAGGAGGGAGTTAGGTTTCCACCCAAGTCCAAGAACAAGAAGAAGAATGACAAGGTCAAACGACCTCCTCCTCTCAAGAAAACTTTTGTGAAGGAGGGAGAGGGTGCTTCTAAGGATAAGAACTATGTGAAGGGTGGTGATGTCAATAAGGGCAATGCCACCCCTTCCAACAAAGCCGGCGACTTTAACCCTTCTTATGTGTTGTGTCGTGCTAGTGATGGGCATGTTTATGCTAAATTTGTTGGTTCTCCTTATGAGTAAATTGAACGGTCTATTTGGGTTCCTAATACCCTTGTTACTAACATCAAAGGAGGTGTTTGCTTCCGGTGGGGGATCATGGTTGCTCGATAGTGGAGCCACAAATCATATGACCAGAAGCAAGGACTTGGTGGTGGACGTGAACAAGATTCCATCTATACCCACCAATGTCGAGTGGGGTGATGCCTCGCCTTCCAAGGTATTGGGTCTTGGAAAGGTTGTCATTTCTCATTATCTCATGATCGACAAAAGTCATGCTTGTTGAGTCCCTTGCATACAATTTACTTTCCGTTCGTCAACTTGCACTCATGGGCTTTGTCACATTCTTTGATATTGATACCATGGCCCTCTTGTGGAGCAAGACTCTTAAAGTAGCCTTTGTTGGGCATGTCGAGAACGGTCTTTATGTGATTAACTTTTTGGAGCGACCCACTAAGACCGCGACATGCCTAATGGCTAAAGTTGATGTTGGTGGATTTGGCATCGCCGTTTAGCCCATGTGAATATGAGATCTTTGCAAAGTCTTCTCAAGGGGGACCATGTCCGTGGACTAACAAATGTTAGATTTGCCAAAGATCATGCTTGCAGTGCTTGTATCGAAGGAAAGTTACATGAGAAGGCTCACCATCCCACGACTATCATCTACTCAAAGAGACCCATGGATCTCCTTCACATGGATCTCTTTGGGCCTCCAACATTTGATAGTCTTGGGGGTAGAAAGTATTGCTTGGTGATTGTCGATGATTATTCAAGGTACACTTGGGTATATTTCTTCAAGAGGAAGAGTGAAACTCAACAAACTGTCATCGACTTTGCAAATGAAGCTCAACATCAACACGATGCAAAGATCTTGACAATAAGAAGTGCCAACGGCACCGAGTTCAAGAACCACACCTTGGATGAGTTTCTTAGTGATGAGGGGATCAAGCATCAATATTCCGCACCATACACCCCTCAACAAAATGGTGTATCAGAGAGGAAGAACTGGACGTTGATGGATGCGGCAAGGACCATGATGGCGGAGTTCAAGTCTCCTTACAACTTTTGGGCCAAAGCCATCAACACCGCGTGTCATGCATCCAATCGGCTCTATCTCCGCAAAGGCTTGAACAAGACTCCATATGAAATACTCACCGGTAACAAGCCCAACCTCAAGTACTTCCGGGTGTTCGGTTGTAAGTGTTTCATTCTCAAGAAATGTGTTTGTTTGTCTAAATTGAGGCTAGAGCTCATGAGGTCATATTTTTTGGTTATGCTACAAACTCTCATGCTTCCCGTGTCCTCAACAATTCCATGGGACTCATTGAGGAGACGTGTAACATGGAGTTTTGACGAGAATAATGGCACCCAAGTGGAGCAAAGTGGTACTTGTGATGTAGGTGATGAAATTCCTCCCCAAGCCATCAGAAGAATGGGTGTTGGTCATATCCTACCCATTGAGGAACCCCTTGTGGCTGAAGGAGAAGGACAATGCTCCACTCAAGTGGAGCCATCACCAACCCAAGACCCACACGCTTCCGAAGAACAAAATGAAGGCCCTCAACCAAGGGAACAAGATCAAGGGCAAGATCAACCTCAAGATAGTGGTGAATCACCAAGTGATGCCCACGGTCAAGTTCTCCCTTCCGAGCAAGTTCAAGATCAAGAGCAAGCTCAAGATCAAGAACAAGCTCAAGATGATCAAGTTTCCTCTCCTCATCTCACTCCCGAGGAGGAATTGGAGCGTCGTGCCGCTAAGGTTGCATCCAAGCTCACAACCAAAGATCATCTCATGACGAATGTGCTTGGAAGCCTAAGAAAGGGGGTAAGCACTCATAGACAATTAGAAAACTATTGTGAACATCACGCGTTTGTTTCTTGTATCGAACCCCAAAAGGTCTATGAGGCCCTCGAGGATCCGGATTGGCTCAATGCCATGCATGAAGAACTCAACAACTTCGAGCACAACAAGGTGTGGAGATTGGTGCCAAGGCCATCGGGGGACCATAATGTCATTGGAACTAAGTGGATATTCAAGAACAAGCAAGATGCTCACGAGATTATTGTTCGCAACAAGGCTCGTTTGGTAGCACAAGGCTACTCCCAAGTCGAGGGTATCGACTACGGTGAAACCTTTGCTCCCGTTGCTTGCCTTGAATCTATTCGTTTGTTGATTGCTTATGCTTCTCATCATAACTTCAAGCTGCAACAAATGGATGTTAAAAGTGCTTTTCTTAATGGTCCTATTAATGAGTTGGTGTATGTCAAACAACCCCCGAGGTTCGAGGATCCCTATTTCCCCGATCATGTGTACCAACTCGACAAGGCACTCTATGGCCTTAAACAAGCCCCACGTGTGTGATATGAGCATCTTACCGAGTTGTTGCAAGATCGTGGGTTTGAAATTGGGAAAATCGACCCCACTCTTTTTACTAACAAGGTCAAAGGGGAGTTGTTTGTATGCCAACTATACGTTGATGATATTATCTTTGGTTCCCCTAGCAAAGCTTTCAATGAGGAATTTGCCGCTCTCATGACCTCAAAGTTCAAGATGTCCATGATGGGAGAGTTGAAGTTCTTTCTCGGGTTCAAAATCAAGCAAAGAAGAGAAGGAACCTTCATCAACCAAGCCAAATACACTCAAGACATTCTCAAGAGATTCAAGCTAAGTGATGTAAAGCCGGCTTCCACTAATGCCCGTCAAATGCCAACTTGACATAGATCCCAATAGTAAAGCGGTGGATCAAAAGGTATATCGCTCCATGATTGGCTCCATGCTTTACCTTTGTGCATCTAGACCAGATATCATGTTGAGTGTGGGAATTTGTGCATGGTTTCATGCCGCACCTAAGGAAAGCCACTATGCGGCAGTCAAGCGAATCTTTCGATATTTGGCTCATACCCCAAACTTTGGCTTGTGGTACCCAAGAGGAGCCAACTTCAACCTTTTGGGCTATTCAGACTCAGATTGGGCGGGAGACAGAGTGGATAGGAAGTCCACCTCTGGAGGGTGCCAATTTCTTGGTTGCTCTTTGGTGAGTTGGTCTTCTAAGAAGCAAAGTTGTGTGTCTCTCTCGTCCACTAAAGTGGAGTATGTGGCTGCCGATAGTTGTTGTGCTCAACTTCTATGGATGAGGCAAACTTTGAAGGATTACGGTGTCATTTGTGACGAAGTGCCTCTTTGGTGTGATAACGAAAGTGCCATCAAGATCTCTGAACCCGGTGCAACACTTCAAGATGAAGCATATTGAGATTCGATATCACTTCACCCGGGATCAGATGAGACGAGGGGAGATCAAGCTCAAGTATGTCAACACTCATGATAACCTTGCAGATATTTTCATGAAGCCCTTGGATGAAGCAAGATTTCACGAGTTAAGGCATGAGCTAAATATCATTGATTCGAGCAATGTGGCTTGAACCTTTACACACCCCACCATACTCATCATGATGTCTTGTTTAGGTGTAGGCATGGACATAGGGGGAGTGTTGTTCTCTCAATGAACTCGCTCCCTCCCCCCATTATGCATAAATTGATCAAGTCTTTCACATTAGCCATTTTTATGGTACTTGTGCTTCAAAGACGAGTTTTGGTCATGGGCCTAAGGATAATTCTTTGCGGCGCCATACCATTTGACTCAAACATAGGTGGCTCCGGACACCGCCCCTGTGCAAGGGTGTTTTCTTTGTTGTGTGTTTACTTTTTCCTTGCTCCTTCGGTTCTCCTAGATGCTTGAATTCTCCAAGGAGTGGCTTTTATTATTTGCTTCTTGCACTCTTGGGGGCTTCATCATCATAATACAGTGTCTTGCTTCCATCCTAAGCCTTCTCATCTCAAGCCATCTTTTCCAAATGTACACAAGTTTGATCCTTTTGTGCATGGGATGATGCAACTTGGCGGTACAACCGGTGGTCAGAGCGGTTCTATCACTCTTCCACTAAGTCGTGTAGACCCAGCGGTACTTCCGGTCTTGCACGAGCGGTTCTACCGCTCTTGTTTCTACCTGTACCACTAGCCGGTAGTACTGGTATTTGGAAGCATTACTACCGCTGCTTCTACCGTGAAAGTATCACCCTCAAACACCGGCTAGCTATAGGAGCAGTACCACCGGCTCACATCTGGGCGCATATATAAAGGGCGCGTGCTGAAGGGGTATTCTATTTCGCCTTCGTGCCCGTCCCTCATCTGAACCCTAGCCGCCGGTTTCTCTGCCCATTGCCCGGGAGCGCCCTCAGGCATTCCGGATCGGTCGACCCTTCATCGCATCCACTCCATGGAGGTCGCCTCCCTTCCAATCTCCTCTCATGGATACTGGTAATGCCTTGTTTCCTCTTGTTCTTAGGGTTCCTTTTGTTGAATCCTTCCTCTAGGGCATTGCTTGTACTCCCGCATTTTTGGCCAAATTATTGGTGGGAGAGATCCTTATAAACTCCTCCTTTTCTTATGCGTAGTTAGAAGTAGGAATATTGCATCTAGATTCAAAGTAGGGTTGTACCCATTCTTCAACTTGGCAGATCCGCTCTCAGCGGTACTACCGCTCCTCGCGAGCGGTACTACCGCCTTGGCATTTCTACCGGTCGAACAACCGGAACAACCACTTTCTCTGAACCCATCTGCACTGTTCTTCTTCCACTTACGAACATGAGATTTATTCTTCTGATCTTGTGTATTTTCCTCTCATCTTTGTTGGGGTATCTGTGTGCTCTCTGTGTGCGTTTGCAGGTGGCTCTAGCTCTCGTGCTGCTCAGAAGCCTCGGAACACCAAGAAGAGGGCCGGTAGGGGCAAACCATCGAATGACAGTGAGGATACTCGCGAGGTTGTGATCCCTACCAAAGCCACTCGCCGAGAGAAGTCTACTGCTGCCAAGCAACATGCTGCGATACCTATGCACAAATGGAAGCTTTTGGACTGGGAAAAGTTCCGTTTCCAGGATCCCTACACTATGCCACCGCATCCTTGGTGGAACAACCCTCACTTTCGGAATGAGTTGCAGTTAAGGGTTGTGTTAGAAATTTTCGAGCACCACAAGAACAAGGTGACCCGGATGTGGTCCATTGACATCGATCACTGGAGGAACAACCTTGGTTACTTTGGAGAGGCTCTGGAGATCTGTGAGGAGTTTGATTTGAGCAAGCTCATGACTGTGAATTGTGACTTCGATGTGCATCTCTTCATCAGTTCTATGCTACAGTCCACTTCGACACCGATGATGCGCATCACCTGTCCTTTATGTGTCGTGATGAGTTCTTTCATGTCCTTTGGAGAGCCTTCTGCAATGCTCTTGGCCATGAGGATACCGGGTTGAAGGGACAAGGTGGTATCCGTCCTCATGACCAAGCCCACCGAGGGAGTCCTGGATAAGGGGGTATTCGGACAGCCGGATTATATACTTTGGCCGGACTGTTGGACTATGAAGATACAAGATTGAAGCTTCGTCCCATGTCCGGATGGGACTCTCCTTTGCGTGGAAGGCAAGCTTGCCGATTTGGATGTTAGATCTCCTTCTCTGTAACCGACTCTGTGTAACCCTAGCCCCCTCCAGTGTCTATATAAACCAGAGGGTTTAGTCCGTAGGATAACAACAAACATAATCATAGGCTAGCTTCTAGGGTTTACCCTCTATGATCTCATGGTAGATCAACTCTTGTAATACTCATATCATCAAGATCAATCAAGCAGGAAGTAGGGTATTACCTCCATCGAGAGGGGCCGAACCTGGGTAAACATCGTGTCCCCAGCCTCCTGGTACCATTAGCCTTAGACGCACAGTTCGGGACCCGCTACCCGAGATCCGCCGATTTTGACACCGACATTGGTGCTTTCATTGAGAGTTCCTCTGTGTCATCATGACAAGGCTTGATGTCTCCTTCAATCTTCAACAATGATATGGTCCAGGGTGAGACTTTTCTCCCCGGACATATTTTTGTATTCGGCGGCTTTGCACTACGGGCTAACTCGCTTGGCCATCTAGAGCAGATCGACAGCTACGCCCTTAGCCATCAGGTCAGGTTCGGAAACTTTAACTACACAGCCGACATCCATGGAGACTTGATCTTCGACGGGTTCGGGCCCGCGTCAGGAGCGCTGAACAATCACGACGAGCATGACTTAGATCAGCCATCGGACAGTATTCAGGATATCACACCTGCTGCAGCTCCGGACTTCAATCTGGAGCAGATCATGCCATCCGAGGACGGGTGGATGGACCCCGCCACGGAGGCCGCACACTCATCGGTGTTAGAGCCGAACACAGACTCCACCTCTAAGGAAATTGTGTCACCGGATCCCCGGACTTGTCTCCGGTCGTAGGTTCCAGACCGCGTGCATCCGGGCCCATCGAATCTGATTGGGTACCGATCATGGAGTTCACCGCCGCGGATATCTTTCAGTACTCACCCTTCAGTGACGTGCTAAATTCTTTAAGGTCTTTCTCTTTGTCAGAAGACTCTTGGCCGAACTATGTCCGGCTCGAGTGGTATACGGACGATGAAGAAATTCGCTGCCCACCCACCACCCACTTAATAGCCACTGTCGATGACTTAACCGACATGCTTGACTTCGACTCCAAAGACATCGACGGTATGGACGTCGATGCGGGAGATGATATAGAACCACCACCCACAGGGCGCTGGATAGCAACCTCAACATATGATATATACATGGTGGATACACCCAAGGAGAACAACGGCGACAAAAAGGATGCAATGGAGGATAATCCCCCCGGGCAGAAACCAAAGCGACGACGTAGGCGCCGCTCTAAGTCCAGCCACAGTAAAAATAGCGATAACAGAGGAAGAAAAATTGACACCCCGGTCGACTCCAAAGGCAACAACGACCCTATGGACCCAGCGATGGAGCAGGATGAGCCAGGGCACGCTGAACATAGCCCGGAGCAGACGCCCGATCACGGCGATCCCGAGGGTAGAACTCATCAACTTGCCTCCGGAGAGGAGGACAGCCCGGACGATGATGCATTCATCAGTCAGGAAAAACGTTTGGAACAAGAGAACCTCCATAGAAGGCTTATGGCCACAGCGAGGAGCCTGGAGAAGCAGAAGCAAAGGCTTAAGGCCGTGCAGGATACGCTCAATTGCAGATGGAATAAGGTGCTAGACACTGGAAAAAAAGTATGGCGACGATCGCCGCACAAAGAGCTACCAAAGCGCAAGCTGCTGCCTAAATTCGACGAGGAGGCCATAGAGCCCATTCCGCCAAAAAACAATACGGCTGATCAGCCGGACCTGCCACCCCGTGGCCGCGACAGGGCGGCCAATGATGCCGCACACAAGCCAGCACACGATCTACGTGAGCTCCTGGACAAAAAAGCAGGTGCAAACAGGTCCAGCTATGGATCTAAGAAGCACGCCCCGGCGCAGGATAACATACACCAAAATGATCATACTGACCGAATACCAGCTCGAAATCAACACCAACCACAACAGCCGTCAACAACATGCCACGACATGTCCAGATACAGAGGTGCCGCACACCCCCTGTGCTTCACCGATGAAGTACTGTATCACGAATTTCCACAGGGATTCAAACCCGTGAATATAGAGGCATACGACGGAACGACAAACCCTGGGGTCTGGATTGAGGATTTTATCCTTCATATCCACATGGCTCGTGGAGATGATCTCCACGCCATTAAATACCTACCCCTCAAGTTGAAAGGACCATCTCGACATTGGTTGAAAAGCCTCCCTGAAAACTCAATTGGAAGTTGGGAGGAACTTGAGGATGCTTTCAGGGCCAATTTTCAAGGGAGCTATGTCCGACCTCTGGATGCAGATGATTTAAGTCACATACTACAACAACCCGGAGAGTCAGCCCGTAAGCTTTGGAACATATTTCTCACTAAGAAGAATCAAATTGTTGATTGTCCGGATGTCGAAGCCTTAGCGGCCTTCAAGCACAGTATCCGAGACGACTGGCTCGCCAGACACCTTGGCCAAGAAAAGCCCAGGACAATGGCGGCCCTAACAAGCCTTATGACCCGCTTTTGTGCGGGTGAGGACAACGGGTTGGCCCGTAAAGGCACCAGCGACCCAGGCACATCCAAAATTAGGGATGGCAATAGGAAGCCACGATGCAACAAAACAAGCGTCGAAACAATGAAGAGAATCCAGACAACACGGCGGTCAACGCCGGATTCAGGGGCTCTCAACCCGGTCAATGTAAGAAGCCATTTAAAGGCAGCAAAGATGGACCATCTAGCCTGAACAAGGTCCTGGATAGACTATGTCAAATCCTTGGCACTCCCGAAAAACCTGCAAATCACACTCACAGAGAATGCTAGGTCTTCAAGCAGGCCGGCAAGCTAAACGCCGAAAACAAAGGAAGGGAGACACCAAGTGAAGACAAGGATGAGCCTCGCCAGCCGAACACTGGGGGACAGAAAAAATTCCCACCAGAATTCAAAACAGTGAATATGATCTACGCAACCCATATACCGAAGAGAAGGCGCAAACACGCACTCAGAGACGTATACGCTGTAGAGCCCGTCGGCCCCAAATTTAATCCATGGTCGGCCTGTCCGATCACTTTTGATCGCAGGGATCTTCCGACTAGTATCCGGCACGGAGGATCGGCTGCCTTGGTGCTCGACCCAATAATTGATGGATACCATCTCACTCGAGTCCTTATGGACGACGGCAGTAGTCTTAATCTGATATACCAGGACACTGTCCGCAAGATGGGTGTCGATGTCAAAACCGGCGGATCTCGGGTAGGGGGTCCCGAACTGTGCATCTAGGCGGATGGTAACATGAGACAAGGGACACGATGTTTTACCCAGGTTCGGGCCCTCTTGATGGAGGTAAAACCCTACGTCCTGCTTGATTGATATTGATGATGTGGGTATTACAAGAGTAGATCTACCACGAGATCAAGGAGGCTAAACCCTAGAAGCTAGCCTATGGTATGATTGTTGTTCGTCCTATGGACTAAAGCCATCCGGTTTATATAGACACCGGAGAGGGCTAGGGTTACACAGAGTCGGTTACAATGGTAGGAGATCTACATATCCGTATTGCCAAGCTTGCCTTCCACGCCAAGGAAAGTCCCATCCAGACACGGGACGAAGTCTTCAATCTTGTATCTTCATAGTCTTGGAGTCCGGCCGATGATGATAGTTCGGCTATCCGGACACCCCCTAGTCCAGGACTCCCTCAGTAGCCCCTGAACCAGGCTTCAATGACGACGAGTCCGGCGCGCATATTGTCTTCGGCGTTGCAAGGCGGGTTCCTTCTCCGAATAATTTATAGAAGATTGTGAACACCAGGATAGTGTCCGGCTCTGCAAAATAAATTCCACATACCACCGTAGAGAGAATAATATTTACACAAGTTCAATATGCTGACGTATTTTGTGGTGTGACGTCACACCACTACCAAGCCTTTACTCGAATTGTTTTTATTGTACCACCTCAGCGTGTTTAGCGAAGCGGTTTCCTTGGCACGTCTTGTCGAAGCAGAGATCATGTTCCCCTTATTCCGGGATTCCCATCAATACGGACGTGGGTAACCCAACCACGCCATTGATTGCGGCGCTTGGGAGATAAGCGAGTTTTATCAGGCTGGTGGGGACGCATGTTTTCGTCCGCCCATATAAGGGGATAAGGATCCAACCCTTTTACCTACGCCTTCTTCCTCCTTTGCTTATCCATCTCCGCGAACTCGAGCTCCAGCGCCCAAGTCCGCACATCTCACCTCAACCTTCTCCAACTATGTCTGGAGAGGGAGGCAAGTGGATGGCCTCCTCCGTTACGGAGGGGCAGATCCAGAAGCTGCGCAGCGCCGGATATCTGTCCAGTGACATCGCACACCGGCTCCCCGACGAGGGGGAGCTCATCCCCACCCCCAGGCCCCATGAGAGGGTAGTATTTCTTTCCCATTTCCTCCGCGGACTGGGCTTCCCACTCCATCCCTTTGTCCGGGGGCTCATGTTCTACTACGGCCTGGATTTCCATGATCTGGCCCCGAATTTCATCCTCAATATCTCGGCGTTTATCGTCGTGTGTGAGGCCTTCCTCTGCATCCAGCCTCACTTCAGCTTGTGGCTCAAGACCTTCAGTGTCAAGCCGAAGGTTGTGAAGGGCAGGCAAGCGGAGTGCGGAGGCGCCATGGTGGGCAAGATACCCAACGTTACTTGGCTCGAGGGCACCTTCGTGGAAACCATTAAGGGGTGGCAATCGGGGTGGTTCTACATCATCGAGCCACGTGACCCTGAATGGGCAGCGGCCCCCGAATTCGGATCTGGCATCCCCATACGGCTCACCTCCTGGAAAGAGAGTGGCCGGACATGGGGTGATTCGGAGGAGCTGACCGGACTTCAAGCCTGCATCTAAAAGCTAGTGAACAATAAGCTCAAGCTTGTCAACGTAGTCCAGGTCATCCTCATCCGCCGAATTCTCCCGTGCCAACAACGGGACTTCAATATGTGGGAGTTCGATCCGGCGCAACACCAGACTTTGAGCGGGCTCTTTGACACTACGTACGAAGAGGCCTGGAGGGTGCTGTTTAAGGGCACCGAGGCTCCCGCATCCGCTACCAAAGATCGCGGATTCAGCTCGCAGTGTCCGGCTAGCGAGGTAAGCGATTTTGCCCTTTACGGGACACTTGTTTTCCATAGTTTGACTCTATGCGGGATCTAAACCCCTCCTTTGACAGGACTGGCTGAAGAAGGCCGAACAGACTATCTGTCCGGCCCCATTGCCAGAAGACCCAACGGACGCCCGCTTAACGGGGCTGCTGGCTCCGGCAGCCCACGTGGTGCCGGAGAAGAAGGCCAAGAAGAAGGCCACAGGTACTCGAAAGAGTTCCCGTTTTCAGGTGTCATCGGATGATGACTCCGAGGCAGACTCCTCCCACAAAGGCGAGGAGGAGAAGAAGGAGACCTCTCCCCCAGCGGGGGGAGGGAAGAAAAGGAAGGCCTCCCCAACGAGGGAGGCCGAAGGGTCTAAGAAGGGAAGGACTCTTCCCCCGGACTGCTCCGCAACGCCGCCGATGACGACGAGGATTGGCCTCCAAGGGCCAAGCTTCTGGCGAGATCATAAGTATCCGGACTCCCGAATAACTTCATGGTTTTTCTTTTCGCCACATGGTGTCTTTCTAATGACGCATACTACCCTGCAGTCTGCCCAAGGATGATCTTCCCGCTTCGTCGAGCGGGTCCTTGGGTGCGTCGGATATGGATTCTCTTCCGACCGCCTCCACCCCCCGTGATGCGGACGATGCCGAGGTGGGATCCCGGGAAGGGACCCGCCAGGAGGAGGAGGCCCCGGAGGTGCCGCAGGGCAACCTCTCGGACTTTGCACCGGACTCCGCCCCGGAACCTGTAGTGGCTCCGGAGTCCGGTGGGCGGCCCCTTCGTAAGAAGGGCAAGACCGTGACGCCGGCGGCCTCCGTCCAACTGGAGGCGCTGGATAGCTTGCTGGAGGCTCTCAACGGCGCCTCCATCAAAGAGGAACACCGCACTGTCATGAGTGCGGTGATTCAGAAGGTTCAGCTCGCCAAGAGCGGGCTGACCGAAGCCTGCAGCAGCCTTCTAACAGGCTTTGAGGTAAGAATTTTGATATATGTAAAATAGTACCGCATAGACAGTAGCCCCTGATGCTCGGTTCGGTATTCGGAAAGAAAAGCCAGACTGAGGATCTAAAAATATATACGCAGGAGTCATAAAAAAAGTATGTCAATATGGGATTGCAGGTTGTGCTGCTGACCTCTGCTGCCCTGACTGCGGAGGTCAATACTTTGAAGCAAAGCCTCGAGCGGTCCAAGAACGAGCTCGGCCGTGCCAAGAAGCAACTCGAGGATAAGGAAGGTGAGTAACACCTTATTAAAATTGTACCTTACAGAAAAGGATTTGGTTGCAAGAAGGATGACAAGGATAACATGGGTATTGCAGGGGCCACGAACAAGGTGGCGACCCTGAAGGAGGCGGTGTCCGCGGCCGAACGTAATGCGGCCGCGGAGCGCACCGAGCGAGAGAAACAGGAGGCGCGGGTGGCGGAGGTACAGCAAGAGCTCCAGGCTCTCATGGAAAAACATGAGAGTTTGGAGCGTGACTCGAAGACTCAAGAGTCCGAGCTTGCATCGGCTCTTGAGAGTGCCAAAGCCGCTAAGGCCGAAGCCTACAAGGCCCTCCAGGAAATCAAGGCATTGAAGAAAATAGCGGCGGGTAAGGCATTTTTCATGCAAAGTAAGCATGTGAGTGTGAATTACCTATCACTTACCCGAATTCGGAGCTCTCCAGGAGCGTTCGCAGATCTGCCCCGCAACGTGTCCGATGCTTCCACTTTCTATAGGGCTGAGGAGGGGAGCTCGACGGAGAAGGTCTTCTGGTCTCAGTATGCTGAGGCCGGACATCCGGTGCCCCTTAGCGACCAGCTGAAGCAGCTGGTCGAGCTCCACAAGGTGGCCGAACAGGCCATGAAGGGCCTCATAGTTCGGCTGTGGTCTAAGGAGGCCATGCCTGGGAGCTACTTCGGCCTGGTGCGGCGGCTGGTGGATGCGTGTCCATGGGTTGAAGTCATCAAGCACTCCGCCTGCATTGAAGGTGCCCGTCGGGCCCTTGCACACGCAAAGGTGCAATGGGGCAAGATGGATGCTGAGAAGCTTGTGACGGACGCGCCACCGCCGGGCAAGGAGTATCGCACGCCCGAGATGTATTATAAGAGTGTCCTGAAGGGTGCCCGCATTATTGCGGGTGAGTGCTCCAAAGATGTAATATTTGAGTAGACTCGCATTTTGTTATCCTGTGCGCTGAAAACTTTGTTCATATGCGCTAAGAAACGCTTGTTAATTTAAAATATTACCTTTTGTGCGGCCATTTATCAAATCTGAGAGATGGCAAGTCGTCGGCTTCAGCCCCCATGCCATGAGTGCTGGGGTGTTCGGGATAAATTTGAGCACTCTTGTTCCCATTTTTGGGTCCATCTAGGGAGGCGCTCAACACAACTAACAAGGCAACCGGACTTGTAATGCTTGAACACTCTCACTTAGCCATAGAATTCTATAATTTTAAATTTCGGCGAAGCCCCTAGTGTTCAGAATGCCGAATTTGGGGCGCCATCCACGCCTGGGCCGGACAAAGCCGGTTCCTCGCTCTAAGCGGCATAAGTCTTTAGGGACTCGAAAAAACCTCTCAAACAGCGACCGGCTCTCGCCTCATCATGACGGTCAGTTTTAGCTTTCTCCACTGTGGCGCTCGCCCAGCTCAACTGGGGCGCAATCGCAGTGGTTCTCCCAGTGCTACCTTAGCCGATACAATGGAACATAAGGTACCAAAACATGGGAGCCGGGCAAACCCAACTATTGACCCAAGACATGATTCAGAGCCGATGCATATAATGCTATAAGTTCGGGGTGCCGCACTTGTGAAAGTGTTCGGACTTATCACACCATGATACGGGAAGCATAAGCCCCTGGTGTATTTAGCCATACCAAAGTGTACGGATGCAACATGTCATATATGTATAAGAAAGAAATGCAATTGTAAGCAAAAAGGTGCTGCATTGTTTATTCAAGAAATACTGCTGTGAATGCAGAACGATACAAATGGTGCGATAAGCAAGGGATGGGACTATTAAACATGTCCCCCCCAGGGGTAGGCTGCGGAATGGTGTATTAAATAGATTTAATGCTCGTAATGGAGACCACCTGGATATTCGTCGTAGCCTTTCTCCTTCCCTGGCTGTTGCATCGTGAGTTCGGCAGGTCTACTGCCAGACAAGGCCTCTGATGAACGGAGTCCTGTGGGTAAAAAAAAGAAAAAGAGAGAAAAAAAGAACGACACACTTGAGAGCCCCTGGTGTGGTTAAGCCGCATTTTGGGCCTATCGTGGTCGTGCCCCTCCCCCTATGCCCATGGTATCTCCAGAGCATAATGATGTACGCGAAGGACCTATCTTGAAATTTTGCAGGGGCTGGGGTTGGGGCCACATTGCTACGCGTGCTCGGAACGTGCCAGGTGGTCTTGTTGTAGGTTACTCCGGGCGTGTTTAGCCGTGTCCGGTCGCTTAGCGGCCGGACTCGAGAATTGCCTTAAGAGGCTCCACTGTACTTCTGCCGCGAGAGCCGTTGTATGTTACTCCGTTCGGAGAGAGCGTTCAGTGTTTCCGTTGACCATGATGACTCCTCGAGGGCCTGGCATCTTGAGCTTGAGGTATGCGTAGTGCGGCACCGCATTGAACTTTGCAAACGCGGTACGTCCGAGCAGAGCATGATAGCCGCTATGTCGAAGATTAACTCCTCGCTTCGGAAGTTATCCGGGGATCCGAAGACCACTTCCAGTGTAACTGAGCCTGTTCAATTGGCCTCTACACCTGGTATGACGCCTTTAAAGGTCTTCTTTGTAGGTTTAATCCTTAAGGGGTCTATGCCCATTTTGCACACAGTATCCTGATAAAGCAGGTTCAGACTGCTGCCGCTGTCCATCAGGACTCTGGTGAGGTGAAATCCATCGACGATTGGGTCTAAAACCAATGCGGCGAATCCGCCGTGGCGGATGCTGGTGGGGTGGTCCCTTCGATCAAAAGTGATCGGGCAGGAGGACCATGGATTGAACTTCGGGGCGACTGGCTCCATCGCGTATACATCCCTGAGTGCACGCTTCCGGTCCCTTTTGGGTATGTGGGTTGCGTATATCATGTTCACCGTCCGCACTTGTGGGGGGAAACCCTTCTGTCCTCTATTGTTCGGCGGTCGGGTCTCTTCCTTGTCATCTCTATGCAGCCCCTTGTCGTTGTTTTCGACAATTAACTTGCCTGCTTGCTTGAATACCCAACAGTCCCTGTTGGTGTGGTTAGCTGGCTTTTCGGGGGTGCCGTGTATCTGGCACGAGTGGTCGAGTATTCGGTCCAAATTGGATGGGCCCGGAGTAGTTCTTTTGAATGGCTTTTTCCGCTGACCGGGTTTGGAGCCTCTGAATCCGGCATTGACTGACATATCCTCACTATTGTCGCTGTTAATGCGGCATTTGTTTTTGTTGCGACGCGACCTGCCAGTGTGGTCCTTGATATCCGGACTGCCAAAATATTTGCTGAGGTTGTTGCTGCGGGCTAGCCAGCTATCCTCACCCGCGCAGAAGCAGGTCATGAGTGATGTGAGGGCTGCCATGGATTTTGGCTTTTCTTGTCCTAGGTGCCGGGCAAGCCACTCGTCGCGGATGTTATGTTTGAAGGCCACGAGGGCCTCCGCATCCGGACAGTCGACAATTTGATTTTTCTTAGTTAGGAACCGTGTCCAGAATTGTCTGGCTGATTCGTATGGCTGCTGAATTATATGGCTTAGGTCGTCAGCGTCTGGTGGTCGCACATACGTGCCTTGGAAGTTATCGAGGAATGTGGCTTCCAGGTCTTCCCAACTCCCAATTAACTCTGCTGGCAAGCTGTTAAGCCAATGCCAGGCTGGTCCTTTAAGCTTGAGTGGGAGGTATTTGATGGCGTGAAGATCATCACCGCGGGCCATGTGGATATGAAGGAGATAGTCCTCGATCCAAACCGCGGGGTCTGTTGTGCCATCATAAGATTCAATGTTCACGGGTTTAAACCCTTCGGGGATTTGATGATCCATTACTTCATCTGTGAAGCATAGTGGGTGTGCGGCGCCTCTATATTGGGCGATATCACGACAAAGTTCAAAAGAGCTTTGTCTAATGTGTTCGGCCTGGCCGGACTTACTTTGTCCGGCGCGAGGATTGTCGTCACGTATCATGGGGCACCCACGCGATCCATAGATCGATCTTGATTGTCTTGCCTTATCCTCCAATATATCTCGCAAGTCCAGAGCGTTCCCCTGTGGCCTTGTGTTTTTTGAGCGATGCCGGGGTACGGTTCTAGTGGAGGGCCTAGATGCATCTCGGTCGCGGCCACGGGGTGGTCGGTCAGCTGTATTGTCCGCTGGTGATGCAGGTTCATATGCCTCCTCCTCTAATCGGGGGAGCAGCTTGCGTTTAGGGTAGCTTTTGGAGGGTCGTTCGAGCTCATGCTCTTCGGCCGCAAGGACTTCAGTCCATCTGTCGGCTAGCAGATCTTGATAAGCTCTAAGCTGTTGCTGCTTTTTCTTGAGGCTGTTTGCCGCGGCCATAAGCCTGCGTTTAAAACTCTCTTGTTCGACGGGATCCTCAGGTACGACGAATTCGTCGTCGTCGTCGAGGCTTGCCTCGTCTCCGGAGGGAGGCATTTAATCCTCTACCTCTTCGTCTGCCGCTCTCTCATGAGGGCTGGCGTCTCCGTCGTCCTGTGCTGAATCTTGCTGGAGGGGGTTGTCTTCGGCACTGTCTGGGGTGTTATTATCTCCGGTGCCGGAATCTCCATTCTTGCTGTGGCGGGATTTAGAGCGGCGTCGCTGACGACGGTGCTTGGGCTGTTTCTTGGAGGGGTCATCCTCCGCTGTTCCTTCGCCATTCCCATCCTTTGGGATATCCACCATGTATATGTCATATGATGAGGTGGCTTTCCAGTGCCTAGTAGGCGCTGGTTCTTGGTCGTCTCCGGCATCGTCGTCCATACCGTCGATGTCTTCGGAGTCAATGTCTAGCATGTCGGTTAGATCGTCGACAGTGGCTACTAAGTGGGTGGTGGGTGGGCTTTGAATTTCTTTGTCGTCCGCATCCCAACCGTCCTGACCGCAGTCCAGCCAGGGCTCTCCTGATAACGAGAGATACTTTAGCGAACTCAAGATGTCGCCGAAAGGTGAGTGTTGAGAGATGTCCGCAGCGGTGAACTCCATGATCGGCGCCCAATCGGGTTCGATTGGAGGGGGCGCGGGAGGTTCGGAGTCCGGCGAGGAGTCCGGCACCTCGGAGTCACGCGCTTCATGAGGGACAAGGTCAGTGTTCGGCTCCATCGCCATAGAGGTTGCAGCCCCCGAGGCGGTGTCTAGCCACCCGTCCTCGATCTGCGCAGCCGGCTCCGAATTGAGGATCGGAGTGGACTCGTTTGCAGCCTCCAGGGCACTGTCTGGCTGCAGAGCTAAATCATGCCCATCGTGACAGTGCGGCGCGCTCGGCTATGGCTCGAATCCATCGAAGATCAAGTCCCCGCGGATGTCAGCCGTGAAGTTCAAACTTCCAAATCTGACCTGACGGCCAGGGGCGTAGCTTTCGATCTGCTCCAGATGGCCAAGCAAATTGGCCCACAGTGCAAAGCCGCCGAATACAAAGATCTGTCAGGAGAAAAGTCTCACCCTGGACTGTGTCGTTGTTGATGATCGAAGAAGCCATCAAGCCTATCAGTGACGACACAGAGGAACTCTCAATGAAAGCACCAATGTCGGTGTCAAAACCGGCGGATCTTGGGTAGGGGGTCCCGAACTGTGCGTCTAGGCGGATGGTAACAGGAGACAAGGGACACGATGTTTTACCCAGGTTCGGGCCCTCTTGATGGAGGTAAAACCCTACGTCCTGCTTGATTGATATTGATGATGTGGGTATTACAAGAGTATATCTACCACGAGATCAAGGAGGCTAAACCCTAGAAGCTAGCCTATGGTATGATTGTTGTTCGTCCTATGGACTAAAGCCATCTGGTTTATATAGACACCAGAGAGGGCTAGGGTTACACAGAGTCGGTTACAATGGTAGGAGATCTACATATCCGTATTGCCAAGCATGCCTTCCACGCCAAGGAAAGTCCCATCCGGACACGGGACGAAGTCTTCAATCTTGTATTTTCATAGTCTTGGAGTCCGGCCGATGATGATAGTTCGGCTATCCGGACACCCCCTAGTCCAGGACTCCCTCAATGGGGATAGACCCGTCGAGAATTAGCCAAAGTAACATTACCTTTAAAGGAGTAATACCAGGCGTTGAGGCCCACTGCATGGGCTCCCTCATGTTAGAGGTTATATTCGGTTCTCCCGACAACTTCAAAAGCAAAGAATTACTCTTCGACATCGCTCCATTCCGAAGCAGCTATCACGCACTACTCGAAAGAGCAGCCTTCGCTCGCTTCAACGCAATACCACACTACGCCTACCTCAAACTCAAGATTCCCGGTCCACGTGGCGTAATCACAGTTAGCAGAAACACAGAGCGTTCCTTACGTGCGGAAGAATATGTGGCGGCTCTAGCAGCCGAACACTAAGCGGCCTCTCCAACAAGAATACATGATTGGTCGTCAAGACCACGGACACAGTTAGACGAGTCCGGTGCACCGCCGGTGGTAATAGCCCAGATAAACCTGAGCTGGAGTCCATAGATATACCCCCATAGGCGGTGCTAGGGGCTGCAAACATGTAACAAAGCCCACAGTTCGGCTTGCCCTATTAATATAACAATATATTGCATTTTCATGTTTCATTGAGAATAACCAATTTCTCGCACGATTACACCAGACTCTTTTACCTGGGTGTTTTTTCCTTCTTCTTGCAGATGACAATCATGCGACACCCTTCCAGGATACGGCGCAACGGAGACAAAGGCGCAGACGTGCAGCAGGGCCCTGCTCAAAGGTTTCTCTTTAGATTAATCAACTGTGTAAACCTTCTTTAATGTCTCTCATTGCTTGACATCCCACGGGTATTTAATACACCCAAAAGGGATGCTAGCATTATTGGCATTTCGCCACGACAGATTAATGCATGTACCTGGAAATAACGGGTTCATTATCGAGGGCGTTACTCTGCCCAGTATATGTTATAAAGTCCGAACACCTTCGGGAGTGTTTGGCGTCGCGAGTTCGGACTTATATGCATTAGCAACGAATCATGTCTTTGGTCAAATGTTGGGTTTGCCCGGCTCCTAGGTTTGCTACCTTATGTTCCGTTTTATCGGCTAAGGCGGACAAAAGAGAACTACTGCGATTGTGCCCTGGTTATTCCGGATGAGCACCTCAGTAGAAGAAGCTGCAAACTGACTGTCATGATACAGCGAGAGACTGGTCAACCACTCGATGACTTATCGAAATCTTCGGGATTCCTCCGCATTAACGAAGGACCGTTTCCCGATCATGTACATACGCGCACCATATTCGGATGAACGCGGAAGTACCAGGAGCTATATAGTAGCCCCATCGTCAAACTCCTATGGCTAAGTGAAAGTGTTAAAGCTATATAGTTCGGTTGCCTAGTTCGACGTGCGATCACCTCCTTAATGGACCAAGACGTTGAATCAAGTGTGATTACGCACATTTTCGCGAACTCCCCCGCATTATATGCGTGGGGGCTGAAGCCAACAACTACAAACTTTCAGGTTATATACATACATAAATGGCCGCACAGGAGGCTGATAACCCACAAGTGTAGGGGATCGCAACAACTTTCGAGGGTAGAGTATTCAAACCAAATTTATTGATTCGACACAAGGGGAGCCAAAGAATATTCTTGAGTATTAGCAGTTGAGTTGTCAATTCAAGCACACCCGGATAACTTAGTATCTGCAGCAAGGTATTTAGTAGCAAAGTAGTATGATAGTAATGGTAACAGTGGTAAAGGTAAAGATGGCAAAAGTAATATTTTTGGGTTTTGTAGTGATTGTAACAATAGCAACGAAAAAGTAAATAAGCGAAGAACAATATATGAAAATGTAACATCCCGATTCTCGGAATGTTAAAAAAAATTCAAAAATCAGGGCAAGAAAATTTTGTTTGTTTTATTTGGTAACAAAGCTTAAATTGGACTTTTATAATTTGGAGGATTTAATTTGACCTAATGTGAACTTAAATTTAATTTGAGTTTTGTTCTTCTCTTTTAGTTGATTTATTTTTCTCGTCTTCAACATAGTAAGTTAAGCGCCTCTGCTTCTTCTTGGAATATTTTGTTGAAGTTCATTTGCTTTTTATTGAGTGTTATTGATTTCTAGACTTCCCTATAGGAAAATAATTTCTCTCTCACACACACTATGTAGAGAATTCCCTAGGCTCAATGTGTGTGTCTCTTCTCTCTCTATTTTTTCACCAAATGGGCCAATGCTCTCTCTCTCTTTTTCCCTCACTTCTTCCTCATGGGCTGGCCAAACTGGCCCATCTTGACAACCGCGAAGGGCTCCTCTCTTTCCTCTGTACGTTCACATCCACCAAGAAGAGGAAGGAAGGACCACCCACAGGTACAGAAGAAGGGAAACGGCCCCTCCTCCAACTCCTTTAATTGCTACTGTTTCCAAACCTGTAGATAAATAAACTGGTCCATCTCTCCCACGATCGAACGCCTCTTCTCCTCCTCTTCTCCTCTCCTCTATACGCTCACAGAGACCAAATCGCAACATCTTGAGCGCTTCATCTCTTGCCTCCTCTTTTTAACTCCCCTCAGTTTTCACAAACTGAAGACATCTTCATGTGCGCCTCCACCTCCTCTTGCAATCCCCTGCCACCTCCTGCCCCCTCCCTTCTCTCTTCTTCCAAAATTCATCCACGAAGTGCTGCTGCTCCATGGACGCCGGTGCTTGTTCCCGGTGACTTCAAGCATCTCCATCCATGCCCTTGAGCCAGAAGGTTCCCCTCGACGCGACGAATCCATTCAGGAAAGAAGGAATGCATTCCATCGACCACACGCAAAGAATTTCACATGTGCGTGTACACTGTTCGTCAAGTTCACCACACCGTTCTGTCCAACTCGGTGAGCCTCTATCGAATTCCTCATGCACGCCTCCTCAACGTCACACATATTATCTCTTGGACATCATGTTTCGAGCTATCTAAGTTGTTGGCCATGCGTGTCCAAAACCAAATTCAATTTGATGGCATCGGCTTGTCTTTTTAATTTCTGCCATCGAATGATCTCGTGGTCAACATATGAAATGCTTCTTGTGGCCATATTAACCTCATGATGGAGTTATATGTTTTGTTTGGTCAACCGTGTTTAGTATAGATTTTAACTTAGTCGTTTTTGTATAGAATCCAAGTGCGTTCTGTTTTCGATAAAGATTTGTATTGATATGTCATTTATCATATGCACATGATATGACTAGGAGTGCATGATAGTCCCTCATAATTTTTGTGTGTCATATATATGATTGCTTGATTTATTTGTTTTACTGATTATAGTTATGTGCTATTTTTCTTTCTTGGGGTATGTAGTCGTATGATATAGCTATGTACAAATTTCGACAAATTATTATCATGTGTAGTAGTTGATCGGTAAACTTTTGTGTTGGTTTGATAATTTTTGTATATGTTCATGACATGTCTAGGAGTCGCTCATAATTATTTCTTAATTTTAGAAGTTAGATGTGACTGACTAGATTTATTGTAAGGATTTCCTTTATTTACTTATTATAGTCTTGTACGTTGTCTCGTATTGTTATTTTTGCGTATCATGTAGTCCTTGTGCATGCGTGCAAATTTTTATGAATGTTCGCCATGCATATAATTCCATAGAATTATTGTAGACTTTCCTTTGTTTATCGTATCATGAAACGCATCATATATGGATTTTTGTTTAGCATGGAGAAATCTTAGATATAGTTTACATATTCTTGTTCTTCCATGTCGCATCCTTATTTTATTGGTTTGAAATCATGGCATTCCTATAATAAATGTTTATATATATTTTTGTACGTTTTGTTGGATAGTTTTGCTTATGTTAGAGATCAAATGAAATACCTTGTCGTTTGGAACTGAGTGCATTATAGTTCATTGCGTAGAATATAATTTCCTAGTTATTCCTCTTCTTTTCTATATGTTTGGTATCCAGATTTCATGGTTGGATGCTTTATGTCATGATTCTTATTTGCATTGCTATATATAATTTATTCTTGTGGCATAGAACTTAGTTTATTACATCTTGGTAATTATCATGTGTGATCATTTACCTTAGTTTATTACCTTGCCATGCTAGAACTTGTTCAAACATCGAATGCATGTTTATTGTATGATTTCATGTGTTATAACATTACTAGGAGTTACGATACAATGGTGTATACTATTAGACTTTGCTTGGAGAGATACATGTTAGTTGTGTATGATTCCATCTTGCTTGATCAATACCATTCCATGATGTTCTGACAAATGTGACTAGATGATAGTGTGTGTAGCAATTCATGATATAGAACATTCCTGATTATGTAGCTTATGTCTTTACAAGTGTAAGTTGTACATGATTGAAATGCATGTTGTCTCTGTTATTCATGCTATGATATTTCATTGCTTTATTTGGTTGATGCCATGATCTAGTTGTTTACTTTCCTACATGCTTAGTATGCTTCCTCGATGTGCTTATATGTCACAACTAGAATGTATGGTGGTGTCCTATTGCCATACTTGATAGTCGTGTTAGTTGATATCAACTAAGTTATCTCATAGTTATGAGTTGTACTCTATTAGTAGCATATTTTGGCATCTCATGTGATGATCACCCATGCTTACAATCATATCGGGTTTATCATACTATTGCATTTGCTATGTGCATGTCCTTTGTCATATCTATTATATCTAGTTGTTGTATTGTTGTATGTCTAGCCATCGTCATGCAAGTGATCTTTCATGTCTTGTGAAGTTCTATGTGTTATAGTTGCCTAGTTTAGTTCTTCCTTGTAGATGTTTAACTTACTTGTTGCTATGACTCTTATACGTAGGACGAGTCATATGTCATGTCAGTAGAGTTGTGCTTTGATAACACACTCAGTGTGTATCATACTTTATTATTGCAAGCATGTGGTTATAGTATTGTTGCTGGTGGTCATTAGTATTAGTTGTTCTTTATTATTAAGACCATGTCCTGGCCTAGTATCTTCTCATGATCACTTGTATGTCTGACGCTTGTGTTATTTGTTAAGACCTCTAGTTATTCTCCATTCACATGCCTCGTATGATGTGCATCTTACTATTAGTGGTTTGTTTACCTTTCACCTTAGTGTTAGTTTGGCCTTTGTTGTGGGATGCTTGCTACTAGATGCTTGGTGGATTCATATCCTTTAGTTAATGTTTGACCATTATAAATATTTAGAGTTATCTAAATATTTATTTGTGGTTGATTATCGCTCTTAATCATATCATGTCTAGGATAGTTGTTCAGCCTATTGTTCTATGTGTTGTATAGTTTCTTGTTAATTATTTGACAAATGAATTGATCTGATGTTATGCACTTGGTCCTATTTTCTTTTAATAATGATTTAGGTCTAGAACTAGATCAATTCAATTCATGTTCTTCAGTGGTGTTTGATTGCTTAACTAGTATGGTTTATAATGTTGGTTCTGTTGTCAACACTTGTTTATGAATGATTATGTAGTTGATGCAAATGTTTGGCTACTATTGACCATTATAAATATTTAGGTTCCATCTAAATATTTATTTGTGGTTATCTTTTACCTTTATAATGCCATGTTGTGATTGTGTAGTTAAAATGCATATGTTGGTTCCATTCAATGTGTGTTGTAGTCATCGTGTTTGTTATATAGTAGTTTCATATATAGTTAACCGATGTGTAGTGGGCGCTACTAATTTTTAGTAGCATATTTCGTATCGGGGCGTTAGTCTTGATCTCCAAGCCTTCCTTAGCCATTTCAACCTAAACCATGTCAATTCATTGAGTCCTCTGCTTACCTTCCAATCATGCTATCTCCTTTTGGAATCTCCATCTGATCAATATATTTCTTGCTATCCATCCACTCTTAATTGTTTTGGTTGTTATTTGGATTTACTTTTGCTTTGGTATTTATGGTTTGTCTTTTGCTATCGTACTGCGAGTAGGGAGTGACGACGATGTTGCACATGGACAGAACCAGGTTACTGAAGAAGGACTCAACAACGAAGGCATGCCTCCTTTTTGATCATACTTATCCTATGGTTTACAAAATTGCATTGAGTTTTATTGTTACTATGTGCATGCTATTTTAATTCCCGTAGCTAGCGTGTCGATTGACACATTACCTTGATCCGCTTGTCACCTAATTACTTGACACCTGAGTAGAAGTATATGATTTCGGTAGAGTAGAAATGCTTAGCCATGCTTATCAGCCTATAGGTTCTTTGTTGAATGACCTCTGAGTCATTGACAGTTGAAACTTAACGCTGAGCTAGGCCTGTTGGTCCTTGTTGATCTCCTCTACTCTCTTCTACTCTGGGTGAAACTCCATCTGAATACTGGTGCGGGCGACAGCTGAATCAAGGATTGAAGGAGCGATTGGCCGCCCTTCACTTGTTGAAGGGGGGAATCAGTCGTCCGTTCCGCATGAGGCCTAATAAGTCTTGGATTTGAAGATTGTGTTAACAGTACAGCCACATGCTATATGGGCACTGGCTTGGTTGATTAGTTAGTTCACTCTTATTGTTGTCATCGTCGTACCGCAGATGGGATAGCTGCCTTGCGAGGAGTGTCCTCGGCACAAAAGGGGGGCTCGGACTGTGAACTGCGGTTACTTCCGTGTTGAAACCTAGTGGGCTTGGCACAGTAAGTTTGGTCTAATGAAAGACCTCGTCACAATCTCCCTGCCGGTATACCAAATGGTGTACTATGCCAGCGGTCACTGGTGGCAATAAGTCGAGATTGTGTCGTGTGGGTAAAGTGTACAACCTCTGTAGAGTGTAAAACTATTCGAATAGCCGTGTCCACGGTCAAGGGCTACACATGAATCTTTCTTGACGTACAGGACATGTCTTGCTTATTCCCTCTTTGCCCCTATTCTTGAAACCTATGAAGGACGTGAGTTGATCGAGGATCCTCACTTGAAGAAAGATATTATTCTGGAGATAAAACATGTTTTCATCTAAAACCGCTATTATTCAACTACTTTATTTGTCAAACAAAATTAGCTTTATGCAAATGAGCCATACAACCTTTCTTTGAAGCCACATGTAGCTACTAAGTCCTTCCCCTTGGGAGGCATGTTGACTACGTAATGTACTCATGGCAATATTTTTGTTGACAACAGAGTTCCATGAAGACGAAGGTGATGACTATGACTACTATGGCAATCCGTAGGAGTGAGGTCACGTGGACTACATCGACTGCCTGTGGCTGAGATGGAGCCACTATGCATTTTACTTTCCTCTGTTTTCTGATTGTAAATGCCATGAGACATTTCACTAGGTATGTCTTGTGACAAATATACTACTTGTAATGCTTTTACGTATTCTGCAATGATACCATTTCACTGTGTTGTCAACAATGATCCTGTGGTTGACAATTAAACATGGGAGGATCTGGAAGATAATTCCGGGTTCCCACAGAAAAGCTCGTAGGCAATGGATCAATGATGGATAATTATGTCGGATGCGATTCCTCATGTAATAGCTATAACATAGGGACACAGAACTAGCTCCAATTCATCAATGTAGTGTAGGCATGTATTCCGAATATAGTCATACGTGCTTATGAAAAAGAACTTGCATGACATCTTTTGTCCTACCCTCCCGTGGCAGCGGGGTCCTAATGGAAACTAAGGGATATTAAGGCCTCCTTTTATTAGAGAACCGGACCAAAGCATTAACACATAGTGAATACATGAACTCCTCAAACTACGGTCATCGCCGAGAAGTATCCCGATTATTGTCACTTCGGGGTTGTCGAATCATAACACATAATAGGTGACTATAGACTTGCAAGATAGGATCAAGAACACACATATATTCATGAAAACATAATAGGTTCAGATCTGAAATCATGTCACTAGGGCCCTAGTGACAAGCATTAAGCATAGCAAAGTCATAGCAACATCAATCTCAGAACATAGTGGATACTAGGGATCAAACCCTAACAAAACTAACTTGATTACATGATAAATCTCATCCAACCCATCACCGTCCAGCAAGCCTACGATGGAATTACTCACACACGGCGGTGAGCATCATGAAATTGGTGATGGAGGATGGTTGATGATGATGATGGCGACGAATCCCCCTCTCCGGAGCCCCGAACGGACTCCAAATCAGCCCTCCCGAGAGAGATTAGGGCTAGCGGCGGCTCCGTATCGTAAAACGCGATGAAACTTCCTCTTTGATTTTTTTCTCTGTGAGACGGATTATATGGAGTTGGAGTTGAGGTCGGTGGAGCTGCAGGGGGCCCACGAGATAGGGGGCGCGTCCAGAGGGGGTGGGCGCGCCCCCCACCCTCGTGGACAGGGTGTGGGCCCCCTGGTCTTCATCTTTTGCCAGTATTTTTTATATTTTCTGAAACTTGTCTCCGAGGATTTTCAGGTCATTCCGAGAACTTTTGTTTTCTACACATGAAACAACATCATGGTAATTCTGCTGAAAACAGCGTCAGTCCGAGTTAGTTTCATTCAAATCATGCAAGTTAGAGTCCAAAACAAGGGCAAAAGTGTTTGGAAAAGTAGATACGTTGGAGATGTATCAACTCCCCCAAGCTTAAACCTTTGCTTGTCCTCAAGCAATTCAGTTGATAAACTAAAAGTGATAAAGAAAAACTTTTACAAACTCTGTTTGCTCTTGTTGTTGTAAACATGTAAAGCCAGCATTCAAGTTTCAACATATATTATGAACTAACCATACTCACAATAACACCTCGCTCTCAGAATTACTCATATCAATGGCATAATCAGCTAGCGAGCCATAATAATAAAACTCGGATGACAACACTTTCTCAAAACAATCATAACATGATATAACAAAATGGTATCTCACTAGCCCTTTCTGAGACCGCAAAACATAAATGCAGAGCACCTTTAAAGATCAAGGACTGACTAAACATTGTATTTCATGGTAAAAGAGATCCAGTCAAGTCATACCCAATATAAACCAATAGTAATGAATGCAAATAACAGTGTGCTCTCCAGCAGGTGCTTTTTAATAAGAAGGTGATGACTCAACATAAAAGTAAATAGATAGGCCCTTCGCAGAGGGAAGCAGGGATTTGTAGAGGTGCCAGAGCTCGATTTTGAAATAGAGATTAAATAATATTTTGAGCGACATACTTTCACTGTCAATGCAACAACTATGAGATGGCTGTATCTTCCATACTACATGCATTATAGGCAGTTCCCGCGCAGAATGGTAAAAGTTTATACTCCCCCACCACTAACGAGCATCAATCCATGGCTTGCTCGAAACAACAAGTGCCTCCACCTAACAACAGCCCTGGGGGAGTTTTGTTTAATTATATTGATTTGCTTTGATCTTTTTGGATCATGGGAATGGGCATCCCGGTTACCGGCCCTTTCTCGTGAATGAGGAGCGGAGTCCACTCCTCTTGAGAATAACCCACCTAGCATGGAAGATATAGGCAGCCCTAGTGGAAACATTAGCTGCTCGAGCATACAAAATAGAATTTCATTGAAGGTTTGGAGTTTGGCACATACAAATTTACTAGGAACAGCAGGTAAGTACCACATATAGGAAGGTATGGTGGACTCATAAAGAATAACTTTGGGGTTTAAGGAGTTTGGATGCACAAGCAGTATTCTCGCTTAGTATAGGTGAAGGCTAGCAAAAGACTGGGAAGCGACCAACTGAGAGAGCGACAACCGTCATAAACATGCATTAAAATTAGTTCGCACCGGGTACACGCATGAGTAAGATATAATCCACCATGAACATAAATATCATGAAGGCTATGTTGATTTGTTTCAACTACATGCGTGAACATGTGCCAAGTCAAGTCACTCAATTCATTCAAAGGAGGATACCACCCCATTATACCACATCATAATCATTCTAATAGCATGTTGGCACGCAAGGTAAATCATTATAACTCATAGCTAATCAAGCATGGCACAAGCAACTATAATCTCTAAATGTCATTGCAAATATGTTTACTTCATAATAAGCTGAATCAGGAATGATGAACTCATCATATTTACAAAAACAAGAGAGGTCAAGTTCATACCAGATTCTCACATCTCAATCAGTCCATCATATATCGTCATTATTGCCTTTCACTCGCACGACCGAACGATGTGTATAATAATAAGAGTGTACGTGCATTGGACTATGCTGGAATCTGCAAGCATTCAACTCAAGAGAGAAGACAAGGTAATATGGCCTCTAAGTTAAATAAACAATCATGCATATGAGAGCCACTAAACATTTTCAATATGGTCTTCTACTCTCAACCCCCTAAAGGAAAGGAAAGAAGATAAAACTATTTACACGGGAAAGCTGCCAACAAGTAAAAAAAGAACGAGAAATCTTTTTGAATTTTTATTTTAATTTCTACTACAAGCATGGGAATTAAACTAACTATTTTTTTTGTTTTTTCTTAAGGTTTATCAAACACACAAGAAGAAAACTAGAAAAAGAGAATTAAACTCGCATGGATAATACAATGAAAGAGTATGAGCACCCACGACTAGAATAGTGTGTGGACATGAATGTAAAGTCGGTGAGAAATATGTACTTCCCCAAGCTTAGGCTTTTGGCCTAAGTTGGTCTAATGCCAAGGGTATCCTGGCTGATATTCGTAGTTGTAACTGGGGTCGTACTGAGATGCAGCAACAAATGCATCCTGAGCTGCGGCATGTTGGCGAGCCGCTTCCGCTCTCCCTTCGTGTTCAGCTGCTTCCTCCCTGGTAACAACATATCTTCCTTTTGCCTGGTAATCAAAAAGGAAAGGAGCAGGAAGAGTAACATGGACAGCGCTATGTCTGTCAAAGATTAGCCGATACTAGAGGAATTGTCCATTCCTCTTAAGAAAATGATGTTGGACCATAGCGTCATAATCTAAATAAGCAGGAGATAACATCATATCGCCCTCTCGTGGGGCTGTACCAAGATAATTTGCCACACGGGTCGCATAAATTCCTCCAAATAAATCTCCATCTCTACCATTTTTATGCAGCCTACGTGCAACTATTGCCCCCAAGTTATAATCTTTATAACCTAACACAACACTCTTGAGGACACAAAGATCAGGGACACACATATGACATGCTTCATCTTTACCGTTAATGCATCTACCAATAAAGAGAGCAAAATAATGTATAGCAGGAAAATGAATGCTCCCTATGGTAGCTTGTGTAATATCCCTAGACTCTCCCACAGTAATACTAGCAAGGAAATCTCTAAATTCAGATTTGTGGGGTTCATTAACACTTCCCCACTGCGGGAGTTTGCAAGGAGTAGTAAAGTCTTACAGGTCCATGGTATATGATTTGTCATAAATATCAAACAGGACACTATGAGAATTACACGAATATGAAAATTTAATCCTTCTCACGAACGAATCGGTTAGATAGTAGTACTGAGGACACTTATCTTGCATGAAATCCTCAAGATCGGCATTATGCACATATGTATCAAATTCATCCTTAATGCCTGCATTGGCCATAAGCTCTTGTGACGGCCATTCACAAGACCGCACTTCAGCTTCTCTTGGTGGTTCATCGTCTTGCTCACGCATAGAAATCTTGGGTCCTTTCTTTACTGAGGAACCACCTTGGTACATTTTCCTGAACATATTTCTTTTTCTGCAATATTTCTGAAATTTTAGTAACTTCAAAATAAAAGTAAATAAAACTAAACAAGATTGATAGCAACTACTCCTACAAGTGCCTAGAGCCTATATCATGCATTAAAACTACTTGGGACCTCATAAATTTAACATGCAAGCTCAAGAACAGGGTCACCAAGCCAGCAAGGATTTTCAATGAATAAAGCACTAGAACAAAAACTATTTGGACCAATGGAGGAGTCACATCCAAGCAACAATCTCCCAAAGCAGTTTTGTGAATGGAGCTTTGAGCAAGGAGATCGAAAATCGCAGCAAAATGAGCTAGAACTCGTGCTTGAGCTGGATGGGGATTCTTTTGGGTAGAAGATGGAGTGTGTGTGGATGCTGACATAAGTGGAGGGGGGCCACCAGGGGCCCACGAGACAGGGGGCGCGCCCAGGGGGTGTGGGCGCGCCCTCCACTCTCGTGGCCTGGTGCTTGCCCCTCCTGCAGTGATTTCAGTGCCTAAAATCCTCAAATATTCCATAAAAAATCATACTAAATTTGTAGGGCATTTGGAGCACTTTTATTTTTGGGATATTTTTTATTGCATGGATAATTCAGAAAACAGACGGATAATACTATTTTTGCTTTATTTATTTAAATAACAGAAAGTAAAAAGAGGGTAGAGAAGGTTGTGCCTTCTAACTTCATCCATCTCATGATCATCAAAATGAATCCACTAACAAGGTTGATCAAGTCTTGTTAACAGACTCATTCCGAATAACACAGAACCGGAGAAATTTCAAAGTGACACTAGGTTACCTCAACAGGGATATGAACATCCCCAACAATAAGAATATCATACCTTTTCTTGGCAGTAGGGAGAGGAAATTCAAAACCTCCAATAATGATTGATGGAATTTTCTCAATAGAATTTATGCTATAAACTTGAGGTTGTTTCCTTGGAAAATGTACCGTGTGCTCATTTCCATTAACATGAAAGGTGACATTTCCTTTGTTGCAATCAATAACAGCACCTGCAGTATTTAAAAAGGGTCTACCGAGAATGATCGACATACTGTCGTCCTCGGGAATATCAAGAATGACGAAGTCTGTTAAGATAGTAACATTCGCAACAACAACAGGCACATCCTCACAAACGCCGACAGGTATAGCAGTTGATTTATCAGCCATTTGCAAGGATATCTCAGCGGGTGTCAACTTACTTAATTCAAGTCTACGATACAAGGAAAGAGGCATAACACTAACACCGGCTCCTAAATCACATAAAGTAGTGTTAACATAATTTATTTTTATGGAGCATGGTATAGTAGGTACTCCGGGATCACCGAGTTTCTTAGGTATTCCACCCTTAAAGGTATAGTTAGCGAGCATGGTGGAAATCTCAGCTTTGGTATTTTCCTCTTATTAGTGATGATATCTTTCATATATTTGGAATGAGGGTTTGTTTTAAGCATATCAGTTAAGCGCATGCGTAATAAAATAGGTCTAATCATTTCAGCTAAACACTCAAAGTCCTCATCATCCTTTGTCTTGGATGGTTTAGGCGGGAAGGGCATGGGTTTCTGAACCCATGGTTCCCTTTCTCTATCATGCTTCCTAGCAACAAAATCTCTCTTATCATAACGTTGGTTTCTTGATTGTGGGTTATCAAGACCGACAGCAGGTTCAATTTCTATATCATTGTTATTATTAGGTTGAGCATCTACATGATCATCATTATTAGCATTATCATCAGGTTCATGTTCATCTCCGGATTGTGTTTCAGCATCAGAGATAGAGGTATTATTAGGATTCTCAGGTGTTTCTACATTAGGTTCACTAGAAGCATGCAAAGTCCTATCCTTCTTCTTTTTCTTCTTCTTAGAAGAACTAGGAGCATCTAGATTATTATTCTAGGAATCTTGTTCAATTATCTTAGGGTGGCCTTCAGGATACAAAGGTTCCTCAGTCATTTTACCAGTTCTAGTAGCCACTCTAACAACAAAGTCATGTTTATTATTTAATTCAATTAGCAATTCATTCTGAGCCTTAAGTACTTGTTCAGCTTGAGTAGCAACCATAGAAGCATGTTTACTAGCGAGTTTAAGTTCACCTTTAACTCTAGCTATGTAATCATTCAAGCGTCCTATCATATAAGCATTATTCTTCAATTGTCTACCAACATAATCATTGAAATTTGCTTGTCTATCCATGAAATCATCAAATTCATCTAAGCATGGACTATGAAATTTAGTAGATAGGGTTTCATCTTTATCATATCTATAGAGAGAATTTACCTTCGCTACCTGTGTCGGGTTATCGAGACGATGTGTTTCTTCAACAGGCGGTATATTAAGACCATGTATTTCTTCAATAGGGGGTAAATTCTTAACGTCTTCAGCTTTAATACCTTTCTCTTTCATTGATTTCTTTGCCTCTTGCATATCCTCAGGACTGAGAAATAGAACACCTCTCTTCTTCGTAGTAGGTTTAGGAATAGGCTCAGGAGTTGGCTCAATTGGTTCAGGAATTGGCTCAGGAAGAGTCCAATTATTCTCATTAGTCAACATATTGTTTAATAATAATTCAGCTTCGTCCACTATTCTTTCCCTGAAAACACAACCAGCACAACTATCCAAGTGGTCCTTGGAAGCATCAGTTAGTCCATTATAGAAGGTATCAAGTATTTCATTTTTCTTAAGTGGATGATCAGGCAAAGCATTAAGTAATCGGAGAAGCCTCCCCCAAGCTTGTGGGAGACTCTCTTCTTTGATTTGCACAAAATTATATATTTCTCGCAAGGCAGCTTGTTTCTTATGAGCAGGAAAATATTTAGCAGAGAAGTAATAAATCATATCCTAGGGACTACGCACACAACCAGGATCACGAGAATTAAACCAAGTCTTAGCATCACCCTTAATGAGAACAGAAATATCTTATGGATGTAATAATAGAGAGACGTCTCATCATTAGTAAACAGGGTGGCTATATCATTTAACTTGGTGAGATGTGCCACAACAGTTTCAGATTCAGTGCCATAAAAAGGATCGGATTCAATTAAAGTAATAATCTCGGGATCAACAGAGAATTCATATTCCTTATAAGTAACAAAGATAGGTGAACTGGCAAAAGCAGGGTCATGTTTCATCTTAGCATTTAGAGTCTTTTGTATTAGCTTAGCTAACAATTTCTTAAGATCTGATCTATCATTGCAAGCAAGAAAATCTCTAGCAATTTCTTCATCCATAACATAACCCTCAGGAACAACAGGCAATTCATATTTAGGAGGAGAACCTTCATCATCACTTTCATCAATAATTTCATTTTCAATGATTTCATTCTCCCTAGCCTTAGTAAGTTGTTCATCAAGAAATTCACCTAATGGCACAGTAGTATCAAGCATAGAAGTAGTTTCATCATAAGTATCATGCATAGCAGAAGTGGCATCATCAATAACATGCGACATATCAGAATTCATAGCGGTAGCAGGTTTAGGTGTCGCAAGCTTATTCATAACAGAAGGAGAATCTAGTGCACAGCTAGATGGCAGTTCCTTACCTCCCCTCGTAGTTGAGGGATAAATTTTAGTTCTTTGATCTTTCAAGTTCTTCATAGTGATCAACAGATATAAATCCCAAGTGACTCAGAGGATAGAGCTATGCTCCCCGGCAACGGCGCCAAAAATTAGTCTTGATAACCCACAAGTGTAGGGGATCGCAACAGCTTTCGAGGGTAGAGTATTCAACCCAAATTTATTGATTCGACACAAGGGGAGCCAAAGAATATTCTTGAGTATTAGCAGTTGAGTTGTCAATTCAACCACACCTGGATAACTTAGTATCTACAGCAAGGTATTTAGTAGCAAAGTAGTATGAGAGTAGTGGTAACAGTGGTAAAGGTAAAGATGGCAAACGTAATATTTTTGGGTTTTGTAGTGATTGTAACAATAGCAACGGAAAAATAAATAAGCGAAGCACAATATATGAAAAGCTCGTAGGCAATGGATCACTGATGGATAATTATGTCGGATGCGATTCCTCATGTAATAGCTATAACATAGGGTGACACAGAACTAGCTCCAATTCATCAATGTAATGTAGGCATGTATTCCGAATATAGTCATATGTGCTTATGAAAAAGAATTTGCATGACATCTTTTGTCCTACCCTCCCGTGGCAGCAGGGTCCTAGTGGAAACTTGTTGGAAATATGCCCTAGAGGCAATAATAAAATGGTTATTATTGTATTTCCTTGTTCATGATAATTGTCTATTGTTCATGCTATAATTGTATTAACTGGAATCCGTAATACATGTGTGAATACATAGACCACAACATGTCCCTAGTGAGCCTCTAGTTGACTAGCTCGTTGATCAATAGATGGTTATGGTTTCCTAACCATGGACATTAGATGTCATTGATAACGGGATCACATCATTAGGAGAATGATGTGATGGACAAGACCCAATCCTAAGCATAGCACAATATCGTGTAGTTCGTTTGCTAAAGCTTTTCTAATGTCAAGTATCATTTCCTTAGACAATGAGATTGTGCAACTCCCGGATACCGTAGGAATGCTTTGGGTGTGCCAAGCTTCCCAACGTAACTGGGTGACTATAAAGGTGCACTACGGGTATCTCCGAAAGTGTCTGTTGGGTTGGCACGGATCGAGACTGGGATTTGTCACTCTGTATGACGGAGAGGTATCTCTAGGCCCACTCGGTAATGCATCATCCTAATGAGCTCAATGTGACTAAGTAGTTAGTCACGGGATCATGCATTATGGAATGAGTAAAGTGACTTGCCGGTAACGAGATTGAACGAGGTATTAGGATACCGATGATCGAATCTCGGGCAAGTAACATACCGATTGACAAAGGGAATTGCATACGGGATTGCTTGAATCCTTGACATCGTGGTTCATCCGATGAGATCATTGTGGAACATGTGGGAGCCAACATGGGTATCCAGATCCCGCTGTTGGTTATTGACCGGAGAACGTCTCGGTCATGTCTGCATGGTTTTCGAACCCGTAGGGTCTACACACTTAAGGTTCAGTGACACTAGAGTTGTTATGGGAAATAGTATGTGGTTACCGAAGGTTGTTCGGAGTCCTGGATGAGATCCCGGACATGACGAGGAGCTCCGGAATGGTCCGGAGGTGAATATCGGTATATTGGACGAAGGGTATTGGAGTCCAGAATTGTTCCGTGGGTAACAGGTGATGACTAGCGTGTCCGAAAGGGGTTTCGGAGGCCCCGACAAGCGTTAGGGGGCCTTATGGGCCATGGGGAGAGGGCACATCAGCCCACTAAGGGGCTGAGCGCCCCTCCCACCCCATCTCACGTAACCAGGAGAGGTGGGGGCGCCACCCCTAGGGAAGCCGCCCCTCCCGGCTTTGGGGGCAAGTTTCCTAGGGGGTGGGGGCGCCCAAACCCATCTAGGGTTTCCCCTATGGCCGCCGCCCCTCCCCTAGGGAACCCTAGGGCACCTCCCCCTCCTCCCTTCCCCCTATATATAGTGAGGGAGAGAGAGGGCAGCCACACCCTTCCCCTGTTGCAGCCTTCTCCTTCCTCCAACACCTCCTCCTCCTCCGTAGTCCTTGGCGAAGCCCTGCGGAGAACCACGAGCTCCATCACCACCATGCTGGCGTGCTTTCAGAGTTTTCCCTCAACTTCTCCTCTCCCCTTGCTGGATCAAGAAGGAGGAGACGTCCCCGGGCTCTACGTGTGTTGAACACGGAGGCACCGTTCTTCGGTGCTTAGATCGGATTCAGCCGCGATCTGAATCGCTTCGTGTATGACTCCACCGACCGCGTTCTTGCAACGCTTCCGCTTAGCGATCTTCAAGGGTATGAAGATGCACTCTCTCTCTCTCTCTCTCTCTCTCTCTCTCTCGTTGCTAGTCTCTCCATAGATTGATCTTGGTGATGCATAGAAAATTTTGAATTTCTGCTAGGTTCCCCAATAGTGGCATCATGAGCTAGGTTTATTACGTAGATTCTATGCACGAGTAGAACACAAGTTGTTGTGGGTGTTGATTTTGTTCAATATGCTTACCGTTACTAGTCCTATCTTGTTTCGGCGGTATTGTGGGATGAAGTGGCCCGGACTGACCTTACACGTACACTTACGTGAGACAGGTTCCACCGACTGACATGCACTTTTTGCATAAGGTGGCTAGCGGGTGCCAGTCTCTCCCACTTTAGTCGGATCGGATTCGATGAAAAGGGTCCTTATGAAGGGTAAATAGCAATTGGCATATCATGTTGTGGCTTTTGCGTAGGTAAGAAACGTTCTTGCTAGAAACCCATAGCAGCCACGTAAAACATGCAAACGACAATTAGAGGATGTCTAACTTGTTTTTGCAGGGTATGCTATGTGATGTGATATGGCCAAGAAGGATGTGATGAATGAAATATATGTGATGTATGAGATTGATCATATTCTTATAATAGGAATCACGACTTGCATGTCGATGAGTATGACAACTGGCAGGAGCCATAGGAGTTGTCTTTATTTATTGTATGACCTGCGTGTCACTGAATAACGCCATATAATTACTTTACTTCATTACTAAACCGTTAGCCATAGTAGTAGAAGTAATAAGATGGCGAGACAACTTCATGGAGACACGATGATGGAGATCATGGTGTCATGCCGGTGACGATGATGATCATGGAGCCCCGAAGATGGAGATCGAAAGGAGCAAAATGATATTGGCCATATCATGTCACTATTTGATTGCATGTGATGTTTATCATGTTTATGCATCTTATTTGCTTAGAACGACGGTAGTAAATAAGATGATCCCTCATAATAATTTCAAGAAAGTGTTCCCCCTAACTGTGCACCATTGTGAAAGTTCGTTGTTTCGAAGCACCACGTGATGATCGGGTGTGATAGATTCTAACGTTCACATACAACGGGTGCAAGACAGATTTACACATGCAAAACACTTAGGTTGACTTGATGAGCCTAGCATGTACAGACATGGCCTCGGAACACGAGAGACCAAAAGGTCAAACATGAGTCGTATAGTAGATACGATCAACATGAAGATGTTCACCGATGATGACTAGTCCGTCTCACGTGATGATCGGACATGGCCTAGTTGTCTCGGACCATGTATCACTTAGATGACTAGAGGGATGTCTATCTGAGTGGGAGTTCATTAGATGAACTTAATTATCCTGAACATAGTCAAAAGGTCATTGCAAATTATGTCGTAGCTCGCGTTTTAGTTCTATTATTTTAGATATGTTCCTAGAGAAAATTTAGTTGAAAGTTGATAGTAGCAATTATGCGGACTGGGTCCGTAAACTGAGGATTGTCCTCATTGCTGCGTAGAAGGCTTATGTCCTTAATGCACCGCTCGGTGTGCTGAACCTCGAACGTCATCTGCGGATGTTGCGAACATCTGATATACACGTTTTGATGACTACGTGATAGTTCAGTAATGTTAGACGGTTTAGAATTGAGGCGCTAAAGACGTTTTAGAAACATCGCGGAACATATGAGATGTTCCAAGGGCTGAAATTGGGATTTCAGGATCGTGCCCACGTCAAGAGGTATAAGACCTCCGACGAGCTTCTTAGCCTACAAACTAAGGGAGAAAAGCTCAATCGTTGAGCTTGTACTCGGATTGTCTGGGTACAACAATCACTTGAATCGAGTGGGAGTTAATCTTCCAGATGAGATAGTGATGTTTCTCCAAAGACATTGCCACCAAGCTACTAGAGCTTCGTGATGAACTATAACATATCAGGGATAGATATGATGATCCTTGAAATATTCGCGATGTTTGACACTGCGAAAGTAGAAATCAAGAAGGGGCATCAATTGTTGATGGTTAGTGAAACCACTAGTTTCAAGAAGGGCAAGGGCAAGAAGGGGTACTTCATGAAATGGCAAATCAGTTGCTGCTCCAGTGAAGAAACCTAGGGTTGAACCCAAACCCGAGACTAAGTGCTTCTGTAATGAGGGAACGGTCACTGAAGCAGAACTACCCTAGACACTTGATAGATGAGAAGGCTGGCAAGGTTGACAGAAGTATATTGGATATACATTGTATTAAATGTACTTTACTAGTACTCCTAGTAGCACCAGGGTATTAAGATACCGGTTTGGTTGCTAAGTGTTAGTAACTCGAAATAAAAGAGCTACGGAATAAACGGAGACTAGCTAAAGGTGAGATGACGATGTGTGTTGGAAGTGTTTCCAAGGTTGATGTGATCAAGCATCGCCTGCTCCCTCTACCATCGAGATTGGTGTTAAACCTAAATAATTGTTATTTGGTGTTTGCGTTGAGCATAAACATGATTGGATTATGTCTATCGCAATATGGTTATTCATTTAAGGAGAATAATGGTTACTCTATTTATTTGAATAATACCTTCAATGGTCTTGCACCTAAAAGAATGGTTTATTGAATCTCGATCGTAGTGATACACATGTTCATGCCAAAAGATATAAGATAGTAATGATAGTACCACCTGCTTGTGGCACTGCCATTTGAGTCATATTGGTATAAAACGCATGAAGAAGCTCCATGTTGATGGATCTTTTGACTCACTCGTTTTTGAAAAGTTTGAGACATGCGAACCATGTCTATTGGTATGTGCGCATGAAGAAACTCCATGCAGATGGATCGTTTGATTCTAAATCATTTGAGACATGCAAATCATACCACATGGGCAAGATGACTGAAAAGCCTCGTTTTCAGTAAGATGGAACAAGAGAGCAACTTGTTGGAAGTAATACATTTTGATGTGTGTTGTCCAATGAGTGCCGAGGCACACAGTGGATATTGTTATGTTCTTACTTCACAGATGACTTGAGTAGATGCTGAGTATCTTTACTTCATGAAACACAAGTCTAAATTATTGAAAGGTTCAAGTAATTTCAGAGTGAAGTTGAAGATCATCGTGACAAGAGGGTAAAATGTCTATGATATGATCATAGAGATGAATATCTGAGTTACGAGTTTGGTACACAATTAAGACCTTGTGGAAATTGTTTCACAACTAATACCTCCTGGAACACCATAGTGTGATGGTGTGTCCGAACATCATAGCTGCACCCTATTGGATATGGTGCGTACCATGATGTCTCTTATCGAATTACCACTATCCTTCATGGGTTAGGCATTAGAGACAACCGCATTCACTTTAAATATGGCGCCACGTAATTCCGTTGAGATGACACTGTATGAACTATGGTTTAGAGAAACCTAAGGTGTCGTTTCTTGAAAGTTTGGGGCTGCAACGCTTATGTGAAAAAGTTTCATCCTGATAAGCTCGAACCCAAAGCGGATAAATACATCTTCATAGGACACCCAAAATAGTTGGGTATACCTCCTAATTTAGACCCGGAAGCAAAATTGATTGTTTCTAGAAACGGGTCCTTTCTCGAGGAATAGTTTCTCTCGAAAGAATTGAGTGGGAGGATGGTGGAGACTTGATGAGGTTATTGAACCATCACTTCAACCAGTGTGTAGAAGGGCACATGAAGTTGTTCCTGTTGCACCTACACCAATTGAAGTGGAAGCTGATGATAGTGATCATGAAACTTCGGATCAAGTCACTACCAAACCTCGTAGGTCGACAAGGATGCGTACTACTTTAGAGTGGTATGGTAATCCTGTCTTGGAAGTCATGTTGCTAGACAACAATGAACCTACGAGCTATGGAGAAGCGATGGTGGGCCCGGATTCCGACAAATGGCTAGAGGCCATAAAATCCGAGAGAGGATCCATGAATGAAAACAAAGTGTGGACTTTGGAAGAACTACTTGATGGTCGTAAGTCTGTTGGGTAAAGATGGATTTTAAAAGAAAGACGGACAATGATGGTAATTGTCACCATTAAGAAAGCTCGACTTGTCGCTAAGATGTTTTCCGACAAGTTCAAGGAGTTGACTACGATGAGACTTTCTCACTCGTAGCGATGCTAAGAGTCTGTTGGAATCATATTAGCAGTTACTGCATTATTTATGAAATCTTGCAGATAGGATGTCAAAACATTGTTTCCTCGACGATTTTTTGAGGAAAGGTTGTGTCGGTGTACTAGAGTAGGGGTACCCTAGTATCCCGAACTTGTGCACGGGCAGTTGCAGCACCCTGCGGCAAGGCTTGCCGAGTGACCGCCAAGGTCCTCCGTGGTTCCTGTGGAGCCATTCAAGAACAAAGTATTCGAGCCAAGGAGACAAGGCCCCGGCAAGAGGAGCTTGCCGGGAAGGCCAACCAAGGCATCTCAAGGAACTTGTCGCGACGCGCCACGCGTCCCGGCGAGGCCCGGTGAGCGACAAGCTTCCGGACGCGACAAGACAACGACCACGGCAAGGCGCTTGTCGTGGCAAGCTACCACTCTGTACCCGCGCTCCAGCACATCCACCAACGTGTCGCCCTGGGGCCTTTCCAGGCGCGCGTGGCAAGAGGCTGTGCAGCCAACGGTGCGTGGTGGCAAGCGACGCTGACAAGATTGCCATCGTGGCGAGCGGTGGCGTCCCTGACGGTCCCTTTTTGCACTATTTGGGTGACGTAGACGGGCATTTAATGCCTTTGTCCCCTGCTGTCAGGGTTAGGTATGATACACTATACAGGTAGTTGTACCAACCACAATTCCTTTTCCATTTTTACCCTTATCTACGTTGCCACCTGTCGGAGACCCCTTTAGCATATAAAAGGAGGCCCATGCGCACGTAGAGGGGGGGTTCGAAGGCAGAAAAACACTCACGCTCGGTCTCGTTAGCAGCTAGTGTGTACTGTAGCACTCAGCGCTCCCGAGCAAGAACTCAATACACTCAGACATGCAGCAGTAGGAGTATTATCTCTCCGGAGAGCTCCGAAGCTGGGTAAACTGCTCATGTGCTTCGCCTCGATCCGCTCTTCGTGCGATCTCCGCCCCCCGCCGAACCGAAAGGGGCTCGGTCCGCCGGTCCCATAGGTGTTCGTGGATCAGCTTCCCCGACAGGTTGTATGTGATACAACCAGAAAGTTTTGTCAATCCTAAAAGATGCTAACAAGTATGCAAAGCTCCAGCAATCCATCTAAGGACAAGAGTAAGCATCTCAGAGTTGGAATATATGCTTTGATGAGATGATCAAAGATTTTGGGTTTATACAAAGTTTATGAGAAACTTGTATTTCCAAAGAAGTGAGTGGGATCACTATAGCATTTCTGATGAGTATATGTTGTTGACATATTGTTGATCGGAAATGATGTAGAATTTCTGGAAAGCATAAAGGGTTATTTGAAAAGTGTTTTTCAATAGAAACCCTGGATTAAGCTACTTGAACATTGAGCATCAAGATCTATAAGGATAGATCAAAATCGCTTAATAGTACTTTCAAATGAATACATACCGTGACAAGATTTTGAAGGAGTTCAAAATAGATCGGCAAAGAAGGAGTTCTTGGCTGTGTTATGAGGTGTGAGTATTGACTAAGACTAAGACCTGACCATGGCAGAAGAGAGAAGAAAGGACGAAGGTCGTTCCCTATGCTTTAGACGTAGGCTCTACAGTATGCTATGTTGTGTACCGCACCTGAAGTGTGCCTTGCCATGAGTCAGTCAAGGGGTACAAGTGTGATCCAGGAATGGATCACGGGACAGCGGTCAAGGTTATCCTTAGTAACTAGTGGACTAAGGGATTTTCTCGATTATGGAGGTGGTAAAAGAGTTCATCGTAAAGGGTTACGCCGATGCAAACTTTGACACTAATCCGGATTATTCTGAGTAGTAAACCGGATTCGTATAGTAGAGCAGTTATTTGGAATAGTTCCAAATAGCGCGTGGTAGCTGCATCTAGGAGATGACATAGAGATTTGTAAAGCACACACGGATCTGAAAGATTCATACCCGTTGACTAATAACCTCTCTCACAAGCGAGATATGATCAAACCCAATGGGTGTTGGATTCATTACAATCACATAGTGATGTGAACTAGATTATTGACTCTAGTGCAAGTGGGAGACTGTTGGAAATATGCCCTAGAGGCAATAATAAAATGGTTATTATTGTATTTACTTGTTCATGATAATTGTCTATTTTTCATGCTATAATTGTATTAACTGGAAACCGTAATACATGTGTGAATACATAGACCACAACATGTCCCTAGTGAGCCTCTAGTTGACTAGCTCGTTGATCAATAGATGGTTATGGTTTCCTGACCATAGACATTAGATGTCATTGATAACGGGATCACATCATTAGGAGAATGATGTGATGGACAAGACCCAATCCTAAGCATAGCACAAGATCGTGTAGTTCGTTTGCTAAAGCTTTTCTAATGTCAAGTATCATTTCCTTAGACTATGAGATTGTGCAACTCCCGGATACCATAGGAATGCTTTGGGTGTGCCAAACGTCACAACGTAACTGGGTGGCTATAACGGTGCACTATGGGTATCTCCGAAAGTGTCTGTCGGGTTGGCACGAATCGAGACTGGGATTTGTCACTCCGTATGACGGAGAGGTATCTCTGGGCCCACTCGGTAATGCATCATCATAATGAGCTCAACGTGACTAAGTAGTTAGTCATGGGATCATGCATTATGGAACGAGTAAAGTGACTTGACGGTAACGAGATTGAACGAGGTATTGGGATACCGACGATCGAATCTCAGGCAAGTAACATACCGATTGACAAAGGGAATTGCATACGGGATTGCTTGAATCTTTGACATCGTGGTTCATCCGATGAGATCATCATGGACCATGTGGGAGCCAACATGGGTATCCAGATCCCGCTGTTGATTATTGACCGGAGAACGTCTCGGTCATGTCTGCATGGTTCCCGAACCCGTAGGGTCTACACACTTAAGGTTCGGTGATGCTAGAGTTGTTATGCAAAATAGTATGTGGTTACCGAAGGTTGTTCGGAGTCCCGGATGAGATCCCGGACATGACGAGGAGCGTCAGACTGGTCCAGAGGTGAAGATATGTATATTGGACGAAGGGTATTGGAGTCCGGAATTGTTCCAGGGGTAACAGGTGATGACCAGCGTGTCCGAAAGGGGTTTCGGAGGGCTCGACAAGCGTTGGGGGCCTTATGGGCCAAGGGGAGAGGGCACATCAGCCCACTAAGGGGCTGAGTGCCCCTCCCACCCCATATCACATAACCAGGAGAGGTGGGGGCGCCACCCCTAGGGAAGCCACCCCTCCCGGCTTTGGGGACAAGTTTCCTAGGGGGTGGGTGACGGTGTCCTGGACTAGGGGGTACTCACCATGTCGTCTCCCGATCAGTTGGATTGGGCCGAGGATCCCCATGGCCGTATACTCATGGGCCAGTCCGGACAGTTTCCGCATACAAGGAAGATTCCACAAGACTTGGCGATCAAGACAAGGACTCCTCCCCCACCGGCGTATTCGGCTGGGACTCTTGTTATCCTAGGCCTCTGGTGCATTATATAAACCGAGGCCAGGCTAGTCGATAGACATATACAACAACAATCATACCATAGGCTAGCTTCTAGGGTTTAGCCTCCTTGATCTCGTGGTAGATCTACTCTTGTACTACCCACATCATCAATATCAATCAAGCAGGAGTAGGGTTTTACCTCCATCGAGAGGGCTCGAACCTGGGTAAAAACATCGTGTCTCTTGTCTCCTGTTACCATTGATCCTAAGACGCACTGTTCGGGACCCCCTACCCGAGATCCGCCGGTTCTGACACCGACATTGGTGCTTTCATTGAGAGTTCCGCTGTGTGATCGGCGAAAGGATCAATGGCTCGACTGCGGGTCAACTGTGACGTCGGCTTCTTCGTCACCAGCTCGACTGGTCACCTTTGCTTGACCGAGGACTGCGCCCTACCTCCGATCGACATGTTCGGATGAAGGCCTTCATCAACACCAACTCCGATCTCTATCAAGATCATGGAGGAGTCATCCATGGAGCTTGGGGGCTCAACGTCAACATTGCCGCCACCGCCTCCTCGAGGGCCCAACTGCGACCGTGCTGTTTTTCTGGACAGCAAACTTGTATCCGCCGCCACCGCCTCCTCGAGTGTCGCTTAAACGATTACTTCGGTGGAATTATGCGGAATTAAGTCTAAAACAACCCTGCAAAAGTTTCGTCGAGTTCCGATGGAGGAATCTCCGGCGATCTCCGATATACCGGAGCCCTATTGAATCTGGACGAGAATCCAGACGAGTTTAGGGCGTGCTATCCAGCATCTAGCTCGGATGTCCTTTGGAGGATCCAACCGTTGATTTGCTGAGGAATTGCCATATCTACCACCTGCCAACAATTCAGCTCGATCCGACCGTCCAAACTCCGGGAAACTTCCGATTAGTGCAACACTTTTTGGATCTGTTTTCTATGCGAGAACGAATCCGACCCGAATTCATCTTCTTTATGAACGGGATCTCGGACATCCTTTTTGAAGGAAGTTTTCGTATGGGGTGTTGTGTTTTATTCTCAAACACATCCCAGTAGTATTAAAAGTATTCTTGCAATACGAACTTCACCGTCGCGCCGGTGTCAAACCAGACCGACAACATCACTCCACGATGGCCGACCTGCGTTAGACACGTTGTCGCTTTGTTGAGCCGATCTCAATTTCTTCGAATCATCATCTCGGCCAGCCGAACAATAGTTCGGCATCGCGAAGGATAAATTGTCACCAACATCGCTGCCCCACGGATTACACGGAGCGGGCACACCTGCATCGCCACACGGTCACTTCATCAAGCCGGCATCGACCACGTCACGACCTGCATCGCTGGACCGGGGGCTTCATCATCTCTTCATCAACCTACTCCGGAGTCTTCGGTGTCGCTGGCCGACCAGCTCCGTCACGTTAGCTGGACCGAGGGCTTTGCCTCGGCGAGCCAACCTTTGCCAGCATCGCCATGCCGTAGCTTTATCGCCCATCAGGCGATAGGTGTGCGGATCGAGTCCCAATTTTGGGAATCACCTTTCTTCGGATTGCTACAACAAATAAGCCAGGTGCTATTAATCCTAGTATTTTTTGCATGTTAGGGTTCATTTTTCCCAATGAATTATTACTCTGGTTTGTTCGTCATATGTACGCAGGTCTATCAAATGGTGGCCGCATTAACGACGGTCACATGGTGGTTCGGTCAGTTTCCGTACATAGTCCGGCGAACGCCGCATCCGGAACTCGAACCGATCTGTGAATTCAAGCCTTGCCATGCCTTTACCGCATCACGCCGCCGCCCGGCATCGACATTGACTTTGGCGCCAGGCCATATTTCTTTTATTACTCACTTTGCATAAATTATTTGTTATGCAACGATTTTTTATTATTATTACTATTATCTTCGGTTTGCACTATTTTTTGTGCACAGGAAAATGATCCAGCCGGACTATATCCTTTGGCGTCACCTCGGCTGGACGGGGGGCTTCATCAACACTTCATTACCCCATGCCGGGGACTTCGGCATCACCCTGACGTCCTGCATTGACCGTGCTATGTCACCACTTCAGAGTGCCGAGCTCTTTGCTCCGCCACCTCGGGACCGGCTCGGGGATGGAACCTTGTCCCGCACCAAGCTCGGACCGCGTCATCAATACCGAACACATTAACCAGCTAAGTTGTCTTCATGCTCAAAGTTTTAAATTTTTAACTTGTGTTCGGCTCGACCAAGCATTATACTTTTTTGGAAAAAAGTTGCTTGTAAAAATTTCCTTGTCCAAACTTTGTTTGTGACGCGCAAATTCAAATACCCCGTTTACTTGGGGGCTTCCTTCATGATTCTTTTTCCTCTTGCATATGGTTATACTTGTACGGCTTCGTTCCTTGTTCATGTATTACGCCACAATATGCACCATATTGACTTAAGCGATTTGCAAGCTGGGTTGCCTGGCTCCTGTGTTTACCCCTACGTTCCCGATTGTTCGGCTAGGGAGTAAAGGGAGCACCTCTGCGATTGTCACAATCGGGTCTCCCGAGCCGGACCTCAGACTTGGAGAAGTTGAAAGCTAGCGCTCTTATTGTTTTCAATCATGGTCGGCACACAACGGAACTCATGAGTACAAAAAATCTATTGCACAAGTCTCATAATAACAATGAGCACTGACGAAAGGTATCGGTGGGGGTACTATTTTCTTTGAAGATGCTTCTTACTCTTTGCAGTAATATAGCATAAGTTCCCTGAGCGCGCTTTATCTGTTACAGCCTTATGGCCTGATTGCCTGGTTATTGGAAACACCGTCGATATTCTCGACAGATGGAGTACATAACACTTTTCGGTCCTTGACCGAAGAGGGAGAAGCCGACGGTCGGTTAAGACGCGTTTAAAGTTCGGTTGAACATAGATATGATATAAGTACTTCGGTACATGCAATCATTCTTTTACCCAAGTACTTGGGGGCTCTTAAATTTATATGAGCCATTTTATGATAAGTGTTTTTCTTCTTAGTCATTGCAAAGTTTTTATTATTATTTATCACTCCTTTTTTCGACACAAGTGTGCGGTCACTAGCCGGGGAGCCTAATTCCTCTCTCAAAGCCGCTAGAGTTTAGTTTGCTAAACTGGCCTAGTAAGAAGTACTCCGCCTTCGGGATAGGAGGTTGAAGCCGTAGGCTGACCCGCTTGAAGTTTTGAGATAGGATGTGTCATGTCAAAGCACGGCAGAAGCACTTTTTTTCTAAAGTCCAATTTTCGGATTGGCACCGAACACTTGATATTGTTCGGACGTCATGTTTTTACTGACGTTTCTTGGTTTTCCAAAGCTTTTGGCACTTTTAAACTATTTGTGTGTTTTCAGCACAAGTCTCGCAGTGCAACGCCGGACACCTTTAGAGATTCGGCAATAACATTCTCGGATATTGCTATATATGCATCAGTTTCAAATTGTGTCTTCGATCAATAGTTGGGTTGCCCGGCTCCCGCGCTTGCCTCCTACGTTCCGGTTTGTTCGGCTAGGTGTGCAAAGGGAGAACCACTACGATTGTGCTTCCAGCTCGCATGGTCAAGCACCTTAGTGGAGAAAGCCGAAAAATGACTGTCACAATAGGTGTAAACTGGTCAGCGATCCGATGACTATATTAAATGACGGGCCATTCATTGGCCGAAGTATTTCCGGCTTGACCTTGACTGTTCCCAAACACTATCGGGGGCTATTAACTGGCCTCCCAAACTAAATCCTCGATATTTTTCTCTTACATTGGAGCAGAGGTTTCATGATCATGCTTAGCATGACAACCCAAAGAAAGGAACCGATAGCGGGACTATTTTCTCTGGAAGACATTTCTTCTGTTAAACAGTAATATAACATGTCTCTCCGCGTACCTTTGTTTATAAAACCGTATGGCCAGATTGCCTTGTTTGTTGTAAATCTTTGCCCTCGTAAAGGCTTTATAAAGTAGGACAAACACTCCTCGGCTATTGGTCGAGGAGGTGGAAGCTGATGGTCGGTCAACAAAGTTTTGTACAATGCGGATCTGAGCATTAATGACGTAAAGTACTTGGATACATAGAGTCATTACACATAATTTGTGATTTTACTATGGATATCGATCCTTAATTCGGCCTCCCGTGCCCGCATTAAGGCTCGGGGGCTACTGGGCTTCGGGCTTATTATTTACAAATATTAAAGGGGCACATCAATCCCCTGATCTGGTGTTGCCACCCGACCAGTGTCTCGGGGGCTACTGCATTGCCTGTTCTATGCAGAAAATTTGAAGTGCAATACAGTTTCCGAGGAGATTTTGATCCTCAGATTGGTCGGCCGCACCCAACCCGAGTCTCGAAGACTGAGCACGCCGCTTTTTGTGTCCCGAAGTATTCTGCCGAGCTAGGACTTGATCCTCAGACCAATTTGGCAAATCAACTTGAGTCTCAGCAGCTACGGGGATCAGCGGTCTTATGTCATCCTTCATGGGCATCTCGGGTTTTAGACCGATACCCACCTTGAGGGCTACATAAATTGCATCAATAAAAAATATTGACCAAAAATCAGCCCATGACTGAGGTGCTGAACCACCTCGGAAGCAGTCCGGCATAAAACTCGGGCGCTAGCGACTGGCTCCATAGAGGGCATTTTCGGCATTAAGCTCGGCTAAACTCCTTCAAACTTCTTTGGACCAAGGTGATTTACGACACCTCGGATACAGTCCGGCGTTGGAGCTCGGATACATAGTCCGGCGTTAGAGCTGGGAAGCAGTCCGGCATTAGTGCTCGGCTACAAAAGATACCTCGTATGCAGTCCGGCGTTGGAGCTCGGACGCAAGAGGACATTGCCGCCCCGGAACAACTTCAAACCCGAGGTGTGGCATAAAAATAACAAGGCATTGATAAAGGCCGGAAACTTAAAGGGGCTCCTTGGATACCCGACGTATAAACTTGTCGAATGCATTTCGGCGATCCTCAAGATCGAAGATGAGAAGATTTGTTGAACCAGTTTTCAAGACCGACGACCGAAGATGAAGCATAGTTGGAAGAATCGAGGAGCGTCCCCAACTTGAAGACCGGTTCAGGGGGCTACTGACGGTGTCCTGGACTAGGAGGTACTCACCACGTCGTCTCCCGATTAGTTGGATTGGGCCGAGGATCCCCATGGCCGTATACTCATGGGCCAGTCCGGACAGTTGCCGCATACAAGGAAGATTCCACAAGACTTGGCGATCAAGACAAGGACTCCTCCCACACCGGCGTATTCGGCTAGGACTCTTGTTATCCTAGGCCTCTAGTGCATTATATAAACCGAGGCCAGGCTAGTCAATAGACATATACAACAACAATCATACCATACGCTAGCTTCTAGGGTTTAGCCTCCTTGATCTCGTGGTAGATCTACTCTTGTACTACCCACATCATCAATATCAATCAAGCAGGAGTAGGGTTTTACCTCCATCGAGAGGGCCCGAACCTGGGTAAAAACATCGTGTCCCTTGTCTCCTGTTACCATTGATCCTAAGACGCACTGTTCGGGACCCCCTACCCAAGATCCGCCGGTTTTGACACCGACAGTGGGGGCGCTCAAACCCATCTAGGGTTTCCCCTGTGGTCGCCGCCCCTCCCCTAGGGAACCCTAGGGCGCCTCCCCCTCCTCCCTTCCCCCTATATATAGTGAGGGAGAGAGAGGACAGCCACACCCTTCCCGTGGCGCAACTCTCTCCCTCCTCCAACACCTCCTCCTCCGTAGTGCTTGGCGAAGCCCTGCTGGAGAACCACGAGCTCCATCACCACCATGCCGCCGTGTTGTCGGAGTTTTCCCTCAACTTCTCCTCTCCCCTTGCTGGATCAAGAAGGAGGAGACGTCCCCGGGCTGTACGTGTGTTGAACGCGGAGGCACCGTTCTTCGGTGCTTAGATCAGATTCGGCTGCGATCTGAATCGCTTCGTGTACGACTCCACCGACCGCGTTCTTGCAACGTTTCCGCTTAGAGATCTTCAAGTGTATGAAGATGCACTCCCTCTCTCTCTCGTTGCTATTCTCTCCATAGATTGATCTTGGTGATGCGTAGAAAATTTTGAATTTCTGCTACGTTCCCCAACAAAACTAAGGGATATTAAGGCCTCCTTTTAATAGATAATCGAACCAAAGCATTAACACATAGTGTATACATGAACTCCTCAAACTACGGCCATCACCGAGAAGTATCCCGATTATTGTCACTTCGGGGTTATCGGATCATAACACATAATAGGTGACTATAGACTTGCAAGATAGGATCAAGAACACACATATATTCATGAAAACATAATAGGTTTAGATCTAAAATCAGGGCACTCGGGCCCTAGTGACAAGCATTAAGCATAGCGAAGTCAGAGCAACATCAATCTCAGAACATAGTGGATACTAGGGATCAAACCCTAACAAAACTAACTTGATTACATGATAAATCTCATCCAACCCATCACCGTCCAGCAAGCCTATGATGGAATTACTCACACATGGCGGTGAGCATCATGAAATTGGTGATGGAGGATGGTTCATGATGACGATGGTGACGAATCCCCCTCTCCGGAGCCCCGAACGGACTCCAGATCAGCCCTCCCGAGAGAGATTAGGGCTTGGCAGTGGCTCCGTATCGTAAAACGCGATGAAACTTCCTCTCTGATTTTTTTCTCTGCGAGACGGAATATATGGAGTTGGAGTTGAGGTCGGCGAAGCTGTAGGGGGCCCACGAGACAGGGGGCGCGCCCCCACCCTCGTGGACAGGGTGTGGGCCCCCTGGTCTTCATCTTTTGCCAGTATTTTTTATATTTTCTGAAACTTGTCTCCGAGGATTTTCAGGTCATTCCGAGAACTTTTGTTTTCTACACATGAAACAACATCATGGTAATTCTGCTGAAAATAGCGTCAGTCCAGGTTAGTTTCATTCAAATCATGCAAGTTAGAGTCGAAAACAAGGGCAAAAGTGTTTGGAAAAGTAGATACGTTGGAGACGTATCAGAGGCACTACAATACTTTCGGGCAAAAGTATAAACATAGCCTTTATAATTGAAATAGCATTGTTTTTACAATCAAAAGACTTGTCACTCGAACATGATACTCTTCGAGCACTGAGCCTCTATTAAACGGGCGCCTTCTAGGACTTGCTCAAAATAGTGCTCGGCCGGGTCCTGGCCTCCTGCCAAACCCCGAGTTGCAATACCGGCGGCCTCCATATCTGCGCAATATGTTTTAACACGGGCAAGAGCAATCCGCGCACCTTCTATGCATGCCGACTTCTTTACAGCATCGATACGCGACACACCGCCAAGGAATTGTTGCACTAAACCAAAATAACTGTCCGGCCTTGGTCCCTTCGGCCAAAGATGATCTACGACAGATCTCATTGCAAGTCTGGACAACCTATGGAGCTCGGCCCAAGCGGCCATCCTTTCATTCAATGGCAACGGACGCGTCGGAGCAGTGAACTGTGACCAGAACAACCTTTCCACCTCATGATATTTCTGATCCTTGAAGAACTTGGTCGCATCAGCAGTACTTTTTGCCAGGTCCACATACGCGTCTGCAGCACTCCATAACTGATCTAGAGGAGCGTACTTTGGATCTCCAAACTTCATCCGCAACAAATAGGAACTCCCAGCCGCGATATTTCCGGCTTGTCGAAGCTCCTCCCGCATAGCTCTGACTTCAGAGCGTGTCTCCTTGGCTGCATCCAAAGCCTTCTTCAGGTCAGCCGCTTTCGCTTGGCTCTCCTTTCAAGGAGTTCATATCGGCCGACGGCATCTTTCAGCTCCACAGCCATCTCGGCTATTTTATCCTCACTCCAGCGATGAGCAGCCTGTTCGGCTCTTAACTCTTTGGCCCCCTTCAGGGCGGTCGCATTGCTTATCCTGGCTTGTTCCTTGGCTAAGGCAAGTTCCACCCTTAGGGCCTCCACGGCAGCAGCCCCATCTGCAGCCACAACATATTATAGATATTAGCATCATGCTCCTCTTGATATTTGCTGATAATCCAAAAGAAAACACATACCGTGTGACTCATCAAGCTGCTTGTTCACAAGCGCGATGTCGGCATCCGCCACATCAAGTTGTCGCCTCAATTCGGTGAATTCAGTAGTCCGGTCAACCGACGGACCCTTAGGCATGTGCACATAATACAATGTGATCATACTTGGGAGTGTGATCCTCCATTTGCTGCCTAGGGCTGGCAACCAAAGTCTCAGGGGCTACCATCTATACGGAGCACACCTAGCATGTGCGTACAACCGAAATATTGCGTATTTTGTTGCGTGCCTCAAAGCCTTTGAGCAGGCTCGTAAAAGCTTCATTCAGCCCGCTTTTGGCGGATGAAATCTTCTCAAACACTGTACCCATTAAAGTACAGTGAGCCTCTCAGAGAGCAGCTTGGTCTAGAAGGCCCGTCAGTGTGTCCGGCTGAGTGCCGGACAGCCCCGGACTCTTCCTATTGCCCTCCTTGCGGGCCGAACACTCCGGGCTTTGGGTGGCCGAAGCGTTAACTTCTAGCGTTTATGGATCAGGAATCCTCCGTGACGACACCTCGGGGTCGCCCGCTCCATGGGGCGGGGAGGCAGGTGGAGTTTCACTCTCCATCATCTCCAGAAGAAGATCTCCCGAAGACGAACTCTATTGAGAAGGGCTACAAGCTGGACTGCAAGAGATAGATCTTGGTTATTACTCTCGGAGGAAAAACAATATACATTTATTAAAATACTTTTAATCCACTTACAGCTCAATGAAAGGCTGTCCCGTTTGCGGGCGCTGTGCGGTGAGGATGCCCTCTGGGGCAGGGCTCCCTGGCGAAGGCTTCTTCCCTAGTTTGGACACCTCCGCTTCCAGATCTTTGGATCCAACCCTTTTCTTCCCGCGGGGGGGGGGGGGGGGGAGGGAACTTGAGATTCACCTCCCCGATTATCCTCCTTCGTGGAGACGTTAATTCCCCCGGTTTGGATGTACAATGTGAAGAGCCCGCTTTTGGCTTCTCTGCTCTTCCCTTCGTCCTTCCCCAATGGCACTTGATAGGGTGCGTGTTTAAGCATCCGGGTTAGTACCGTATTCGGCAAGCCTTCCGGAAGTGGGGTCGAACACCTGATCCTCTCCGCCTTCCTTATCCAATCCTAGCCGCGGATAGTTTTCCGAATAAAGGTTATGATAAACATGAACATTGTGTTCGGTTGCAAAGTTACTTACTTGGGTATCTGGACGATTCCAGTTCAAGCCCGCATCCTCGATGGTGTCCGGACACTTTGTTCGTGGTCCGAAGAATAACCGATACATCCCTTCGAGCGTCATGCCGAATAAGTGTTGAATAGTTTGCGATCCTTCTGGGTTGAACTCCCACATCCGGAGGGGTCGACATTACACGGTAGGACCCCTCGAACTAGCATTACCTGAATTACTTTGATGAGGTTGACATCCCTCTCAAGAAGATCCCGAATGCGGCTCTGCAGTGTTGTTACATCACTAGCAGGCCCCCAGGCCAGTCCCTCGTTGACCCAGGACGCCAGTTGAGGCGGAGGGACCAAGCGGAAGGCAGGGGCGGCCGCCCACCTTGTGCCTCGGGGAGCTGTGATATAGAACCACCTCCGTTGCCATAAATCAGACACCTCCGGGAAGGAACCTTCTGGCCATGGAGCGTCAGCGCTTTTGCTTATTATAGCGCCTCCGCACTCCGCATGTCCCCCATCGATCACCTTCGGCTTTACATTGAAGGTCTTGAGCCATAGACCGAAGTGTGGGGTGATGTGGAGGAAGGCTTCACACACGACGATAAACGACGAGATGTGAAAGATGGAATCCGGAGCAAGATCATGAAAATCTAGCCCGTAATAGAACATGAGCCCCCTCACAAAGGGATCAAGACTAAAGCCTAAGCCTCGGAGGAAGTGGGAAACAAATACAACGCTCTCGTTGGGTTCGGGAGTAGGGATGACCTGCCCTTGGGCAGGAAGCCTGTGCTGGATATCGGCGGTCAGATACCTAGCCTCCCTAAGCTTCTTGATGTCCTCCTCTATGACAGAGGAGGCCATCCAACAACCTTGAAAGTTGGATCCGGACATAATTGAAGGTCCGAAGTGCTTAAGCCTGAGCTTTGGGTGTTGGAACTCGAGGTGTGGAAGGGGCAAGCATGGCAAGAAGGGGACAGGCCTCGGTCCCTCTATAAAGGGGGAGAATACCTAGCGTCCTCGGCGTGACTGTTTGGGACTTGCCTAAAGTCGAGGAGTTATACCAACTGGCGTAGTTGGGTTACCCACACCCGTATTGATGAGAATCCCGCGATAAGGGGTACACGATCTCTGCTTCGACAAGACATGCCAATAAAACTGCCTTGCAATACGTGTAGTGGCAGTCTGGGAAAAACGGCTCGTGATGAACTAGGCTGCGACATGAGGACATGCTGCGAAAAGTTGTCAGCAGATCAGATTTATAAAGTATTGTGCTCTCTACGGTGGTATGTGGAAATTATTTTGCAGAGTCAGACACGATCCTGGTGTTCAGAATCTTCCTTGGAGTATTCGGAGATGGAACCCGCCTTGCAATGCCGAAGACAGTCTGCGCGCTGGACTCATCATCGTTGAAGCCTGGTTCAGGGGCTAATGAGGGAGTCCTGGATAAGGGGGTATTCGGACAACCGGACTATATACTTTGGTCGAACTGTTGGACTATGAAGATACAAGATTGAAGACTTCGTCCCGTGTCCGGATGGGACTCTCCTTTCCGTGGAAGGGAAGCTTGGCGATTCAGATGTTAGATCTCCTTCTTTGTAACCGACTCTGTGTAACCCTAGCCTCCTCCGGTGTCTATATAAACCGGAGGTTTAGTCCGTAGGACAACAACAATCATAATCATAGACAAGCTTCTAGGGTTAGCCTCTATGATCTCGTGGTAGATCAACTCTTGTAATACTCATATCATCAAGATCAATCAAGCAGGAAGTAGGGTATTACCTCCATCGAGAGGGCCCGAACCTGTGTAAACATTGTGTCCCTAGCCTCCTCTTACCATTAGCCTTAGACGCACAGTTCGGGAACCCCTACCAGAGATCCGCCGGTTTTGACACCGACACCCACCCCATGGACAAGGTGAAGCTTGCCCCTCTGTACATCCCGGGTCATGGTATCGTGGGAAAATCCAATGACCTTCTGCCAGTCTATGATATTCTGCATCATATGTTCCGTTGTGTGCTGCTACCCAAGGTTGGGAATCAAGACGATATTTATGGCTATCTTGTGGATTTTCTTGTGGCCATGAAGACCAAAAGGGGTTCTGGTGCCACGTTTGATGTCTCCAAGTGGATGTGGGAGGAGATGTACAATATGGTGTGCGCAAGGTACTGATATATGCTCTTTGTTGATGCAGTTTCTGGACTCCGTTTGGGCAGTTCGTAGGCCAGGAGAACATCTCACCTCTCCAGCTAATCTCACGGAGCATGAGGTTAAGGTGTTGAGGAACAAGAAGCATAAGACTCCTCGTTTTCTTACGGGCAATCAGGAGGATGTGTATGCTATCTCGGACGACGATCACTTTGAGTTGGAGCCTGGGGCCCAGCCCACTTGGGTTGAGAAGCTGACTACCAAGATCAAGAAGACTTTTTGCTTGTAGACTCATATTCACAAGAAGCTCTACCAGGCTCATGTTGCTGAGAAGATGGCGCGTCGCAGGCAGATTCAGTTGATGAAGCACCTTAATATGCCAGATGTGAAGAGTGGCTTTGAGAAGACCATCACTCCTGAGGATACGTGGTGCTTGGAGAACTGTCAGTGGTCTGATGAAGAGCCTGCTATTTCTGCTGTCCATGGTCCTGAGGGTGTTTCCAAGGATCCTGAGGAGTTTGGGGAGTCACAGGAGTCTGATGAGGATTCTGACGATTCGGCGGCGACGGGAGAGGAAACCTACTGAGCCCTGGGGCGCTAGCTTCGATCTTTTCCTTTTTGGTGTCTTGATGCCAAAGGGGGAGAGCACTCTATTAGGGCACGAGATTTCATGGGGGGTTCACTTGCAGTTACCTTCTTCAGTTGTTCTATTTGCTTTGATTTCTAGTGTCTTGTTGAACTTGTGGTGTGACATTGTGCTACTGTGAGACTTGCGTACCTTATCTATTTATCTTTGCTCTATTGATGTCCCGTTCTGCTATTACGTGCTTTATGTATGTTATTTTGTTTTGCTGTCGATGGTTGGTTTATAAATCTAGGGGGAGCTTTGGCCCTAGTGTGAACATTTTGCATTCCAAAAGCAAACTCTAAATAGTGCTCACACTCAGGGGGAGCCCCGTCTATATTTTCTAGATCTCCCGTGATTTTCATGCGGTTGTCATCATCCACCAAAAAAGGGGGAGATTATAAGGGCATTTCCTACCTTAGGGTTTTGGTGATGATGACAACACGCGTGTGGACTAATCGTGCATCCCAGTTTTCTCAGGTACACATTGTGTGGCGCAAGACGGTTAGGCCTTCCCTCTATGCGGAAATGATCGAAGATAGAGTTTCCGACGTTTTTATTCCTTTGGTTGTAGGATTTCCATACTTGTTAGAGGGAATCCTCATCGGAAGGTATTGGGTGAATCACTACACGTACACGTTCTTTGCACCCACCATATACCCTCCATTCGAGGAGAGAGAGGTTCCCAAAGTCCTCTGTGACTGTGCAGTTTTGCTCATGGCGGTAGTACCGCTCTCTTGAGCGGTTGTATCGCTGGCATGCAGTTCCGGTCAAACCAACACTCCAAGTACCGCTCAGGGTGACACCCTTCTGTACCGGGTACGGTGGTAGACCGGTGATGGAACGGAAGTTCCGGTTTGTCTTGACAAACTAGTACTACCGGTGTTCAGGGTGGTAGTACCGCCTCGAACTCCACCGCCCAAGAATTGCGGGTCCAGCGGTAGCTCCGGCCCAACCACGGCTCCAACTACCGGTCCATGGTGACAAACTTCTATTGTGAAGCGGTAGCCGAGCGGTGGTGGAATGGTAGTACCGGTTTATTCCGATATACCGGTACTACCGGTGGCTCCACCGAAAGTACTGCTCCTATGGGTTTCTACACATAACGGTTGGATCTGAGGGGACCCTATTTAAGGAGCTGCTTCTCCCACCTCCCACCTATCTCTTGCCTCTCTCTATATCCTCCTTTAATGCCCTTGAAGCTTTCTAGCCTGATCTCTCTCGCTCTCTATCCACTCAAACTTGTTGATTTGCTAGGGATTGAAGGAAGAGACCTAGCTAGATCTACACTCTCACCAAAGGAAACTTGATTCCCCTATACTTTCTTGTGTGGATTTTGTTACTCTTAGGTGCTTGGGCTCCCTAGTTGGAAGAGGTCACTTCGGAGCCACATTCCATTATGGTGAAGCTCCGAAGTTTTGTTGGGAGCCTCCAATTAAGTTGTGGAGAGAAATCCAGCCTTGTTTGTAAAGGTCCGGTTGCCGCCTTCAAGGGCACCAATAGTGGAATCACGACATATCACATTGTGTGAGGGAGTGGAGAATACGGTGGCCCTAGTGGCTTCTTGGGGAGCATTGTGCCTCCACACTGCTACAACAGAGATGTACTTCCCCTCAAAGGGAAGGAACTTCGATAACACATCCTCGTCTCCATCGGTTCCACTTTTGGTTATCTCTCACCTTTACTTGTGCAAGTTATATTGTGTTATATCCTTTGCTTGCTTGTGTGCTTATTGTTGTTGCATCATATAGGTTGCTCACCTAGTTGCATATCTAGACAACCTACTTTGATGCAAAGTTTAATTTGGTAAAGAAAAGCTAAAAATTGTTAGTTGACTATTCACCCCCTCTAGTCAACTATATCGATCCTTTCAATGCGATTGATGTAGTTGAACTTCTTGCTCCAACCGATCAAGAACAGAACGTACAACACCTCCGTGTTCAGCACACGTTTAGCTCGGTGACGTCCTCTGCCTTCTTGACCCAGCAAGACGGCGAGGTAATAGATGAGTTCCGGCAACACGACAGCATGGTGACGGTGATGGTGAAGCTATCTCCATAGAGCTTTGCCTAAGCACTACGAAAATATTACCGAGGGTGTAAATGGTGGAGGGGGCGCCGCACACGGCTAAGCAATTGTCGTGGTTGTGCTTGTGTTAGGGCATGTCTCTCTCTAAGTGGTTTTGGTGACTGATGACAATGCATTTGCGGACTAATCATGTGCATTGAGCATTACAGAGATTCATTCGTTGGCATGAGACGATTCTTTCCCCTCGGAGCTCAAAGTGAAGACGATGTAGTCACTTTCGTCTCAGTTTTGGTGGACTTGAGTCGTAGGAGACACCATACTATCTAGAGGGGGTCCGCATCGGAAAGGCTAGGGTGGAATCAACACGTACACTTCATTCTTGCACCTTCCGCTCCTTTCCTCTTCTTTGAGTTTACCGTTAACACAGAAGTGGGTCTTGAGAGGAGCCAGTGGTAGTACTGTTGAACCAGAGCATAAGTACCGCTTATGACCTCAAGCGGTAGTACCGTTGTTTCACAGCGGCAGTACCGCTCGTAGCCATAAGCGGCAGTACTGCTCATGTTCTATGCTGGTACCACCTTGATTCGATGGTGTCGCCTCTCATGTCGGGTTGGGCGGCATTAGGAGCAGCAGTAGGTGCGGTAGTACCGTCCTACCACCCTTCTAGTGCCGCTCGGGTACCCTCTCTCTCTCTTGCCCCTTCTCCACACTCCCTATGCACAACCCCATCGGTACTACCGCTGGGCCAAGTAGCAGTGTTGCTGCCTGGTGCGGTAGTACCGCTCCCGGGAGCGGTAGTACCGCCCTCTTCGGGCTAAGTTGTGGGATAACAGTTGGTTTTGATTCCCCACTATAAAAGGAGGTCTTCTTCCTTTAGAATACCTGACTGTTCTCCCCCAAGCTCCATTGTTGCTCCAAATCTTATTTTTGCCTGATCTCTCTCCCTAGCCAATCAAACTTGTTGCTTTTCTAGGGATTCGTTGAGAAGGCCCGGATCTACACTTCCACCAAGAGAAATTTGATTCCCCCCACTAATCCCTTGCGGATCTTGTTACTCTTGGGTGTTTGAGCACACTATACGGTTGAGGTCACCTCAGAGCCACATTCCATTGTGGTGAAGGTCTGTGGTATCGTTGGGAGCCTCCAATAAAGTTGTGGATATAACCCCAGCCTTGTTTGTAAAGGTTCGATCGTCTCCTTCAAGGGCACCACTAGTGGAATCATGACATGTCGCATTGCTCTTCCTTTGCTCCCCATTTTTAGACCTCTACAAGTCGATCTTCTTACGATGGAAATCACGAAAAAGATCATTAGCTCTTACCTCGTCTATGGGCGTGAGGAGAATACGGTGTCCCTAGTGGCTTCTTCAGGAGCATTGTGTCTCCACACCGCTCCAACGGAGACGCACTTCCCCCGAAGGGAAGGAACTTCAGTAACACATCCTCGTCTCCACCGGCTCCACTTGTGGTTATCTCTTCTCTTTACTTTGTGCAAGCCTTTTGTGTTATATCCCTTATTTGCATTTGTTGTGGTTGTTATTAGCATCATATAGGTTTCTCACCTAGTTGCACATCTAGACAACCTATTTGTTGCTAAGTCTAATTTGTTAAGAAAAGCTAAAAATTGGTAGTTTCCTATTCACCCCATCCCCTCTAGTCAACCATATCGATCCATTGAATTGGTATCATAGCATTGTCTCTTTGTTAAGGATTTATCCACCCGAAGAGTATGGTTGACACCGAGGAGGAAGTGCCCGAGGCCGTGGAGTTGACTTCGATCACTCCAGATGACTTAAATGAAGCTATGGCTTCACTTAAGATGTCTATGACGGCCGAAGTCAAGTCTATGCTTAAAGAATTACTTGAGGGGATGAAATCCACTCCCGATCCCTTGCTTGTGGTTAATCCCACGGCATTGGAGTCGGAGGCCAATTCCGCCAAGGAAGCGGCTAAAGGTACTCATGTTCCTTCCCCTCATGACAAGAATGGGACGGGAACCTTTGCCTCGGTTCCCCCTCTCCCGGTCTATGGAGGACCGGTCCCCGTAGCTCGCATTAATATTCATGGTCCTCCTACCAAGCTTGTTAAGGGTGATTTTGCTAGTTGGGTCTTCTGCATTAAGTCTCATTTGAATCATTTCTCAACTAACCTTTGGAGAATCGTTGAGCAAGGCTTCTACCTGCATGATCCAAACAACTTCACCCCAAGAGAAGAAGTGGACAACCAATACAATCACTTTGCTTTGTTCATCCTTCAAGAAGCGGTCCCTCCCAAAGACCTAGCACACCTATTATCTTTCATTCGTGCAAAGGATTGTTGGGAGCACATTGTTTCGATGTACAAGGTGAGCTCAAGCATCCAATGATCCAACTTTGAAGTGGTCCATGACGAGGCCGATGAATTTGTGATGCTCGAAGATGAGGCTCCACATGACCTTTACCGGAGGGTGACTACTCTTGCGGTTGCTCTCCGAGACCATGGAAGCAAGGATACGTATGACACTTGGATCAAGCGCAAGTTCCTCAAGGCCATCATGCCCTTCAACAAGGCCATGTCTTCCATGATTCGTCAAAGGCCGGACTTTCACTCCTTAATCTCAAGTGAAGTGTTGGATGAGTTTATTGCCATGAACATCATGAACAAGACCGCTGACAATGCTCTTGCTCGGGTCCGGTCAAAGAAAAGCACTCCCACTCTTGCTTTGAAGGCCAAGGCCATTCCGGAAGAAGAAGAGGAGTGTGGCCTCGAGGATACCAAATATGCTTACCATGAGCACATGGGTCTTGCGTCAAGGCAATTTTGGAGCAACAAGAGTAACTCAAGGAACAACTTCACCAAGAACAACTCAAGTGGGTCAAAGAACAAGCAATGTGTAAGGACTTGCTACAATTGTGGCAATGTGAGTCACTTTGTAGTGGATTGCCCTTACGAGAAGAGGGAAGACAATGGTGGAAAATTCATTCGCAAAGATAAAGACAAGTCTTTCCCTAGCAAGAACAACTTCACCAAGAAGTCTCATCCAAAGGGCTTGGTGGCACATGAAGAGTACCCCTCTGATGATGATGAGGAAGATACAAATGGATAAGGGATGGCAATGGCTACCACTGCCATTGATACTTCCTCCCTCTCCAAGGTGTCTCTCTTCGGCGCCCCTAATGGAAACACCATTGCCAAGTGTCTCATGGACAAAGGTATCAACAAGGTAACTCCTAACATCAAAACCACCGTCATTACTACTCCTTCATTGCTAGATTGTGTTGATGATAGTGAGGTGGAGAAGGTTGATGAGAATGAGTTCACCAAGTTTGTGAGCAAGCTCAAGGGTGAGTCCAAGAAGCACTTTGTTGCTCTCTAGGAACAACTTGGTGAGGCCAATGATATCATTGAGTCGCATGAGGATACTATCTCCAAGATGGAGGAGCATAGTCGTGACTATGCCGATGAAATTTTGAATCTTTCCATTGCTCTAAAGGAAGAGGAAGATCTTCAGTTAACTCTTAAGGAGTCACACAATGCTGATCATGCTAAATTGCAAAACGATCTTGATGATGCTATTGTTCTTACTCGTGTGCTTAAATCCGAGAAAGCTGAACTTGGTGTTGGCCATGCTAGACTCAAGGAAGAGTTTGATATACTTGACAAGGCTCACAAGGTCTTGGAAGGTGTTCGTGCCTCTCTCAGAGAGTCTCATGATCAACTCCAAGTGAAGCTAACCAAGGAGATTTCCACTTGTCCTCCTTTCGTTCTAATTGATAATGCTCATGCTACTAACCCTTGTTTTGAGATGTGCATCTTATGGGGGAAAATGCTAAGTTGAAAGAGAAACTTGAGAAGGGCTTTGTGACTTGAAGAAGAAGAACCTCAACAACCTTTTGAGTAATCAAAAGGAAGTTGTAGGAACGGAAGTACTTGGGTTTGTACCCAAGTTAAAGAAGAAGAAGAAGAAGAAGAAGAAGAAGAAGAAGAAGAAGAAGAAGAAGAAGAAGAAGAAGAAGAAGAACAAGGAAGTGGGTGGTAATGACAAGAAGGGCAAAACCGCTCCCAACAACAAAGCCGACGACTTTAACCATTATTATGTTTTATGTTGTGCTAGTGATGGGCATGTTTATGCCAAATTCGTTGGTTCTTAGTATGAGAATATTGAATGGTCTATTTGGGTTCCTAAGATCCTTGTTTCTAACATCAAAGGACCCATTCAAAAATGGGTACCTAAACCCAAGCATTGATCTCTTGTAGGAGTTTGCTTCCGGTGGGGTGTGTTGCTTGATAGTGGAGCAACAAATCATATGACCGGAAGCAAGGACTTGGTGGTGGATGTGCATCCAATTCCATATATGCCCACCCATGTCCAATTTGGTGATTCCTCAACTTCTAAGGTATTGGGACTTGGCAAGGTGGTCATTTCTCAACATTTAACTATTGAGAAGGTCATGCTTGTTGAGTCCCTTGCATACAATTTACTTTCTGTTCGTAAACTTGCACTTATGGGATTTGCAACATTATTTGATCTTGATACCGCGGCCCTTTTGTGGAGCAAGACTCTTAAAGTAGCCTTTGTTGGGCATGTCAAGAACGGTCTCTATGTGCTGAACTTTTGGAGCGTCCCACTAAGTTAGCGACTTGCCTAATGGCTAAAGTTGATGTGGGTTGGCTTCGGCATCGCCGACTAGCCCATGTCAATATGAGATCTTTGCAAAGTCTCCTCAAGGGGACCACGTTTGTGGACCAATGTGAGTTTTGCCAAAGACCGTGCTTGCAGTGCTTGTATCGAAGGAAAGCTTCATGAAACGGCTCACCGTCCCACGACTATAATCTACTCCAAGAGGCCCTTGGAGCTCCTTCACATGGATCTATTTGGACCTCCTTCCTTTGATAGTCTTGGGGGAAGAAATTATTGCTTGCTGATTGTGGATGACTACTCAAGATATACATGGGTATATTTCTTCAAGAGGAAGAGTGAGACTCAACAAAACGTCATCAACTTTGCAAATGAAGCTCAACGTCAACTTGAAGAAAATATCTTGATGATTAGAAGTGACAACGGCACCGAGTTCAAGAACTACACCTTGGATGAGTTTCTTAGTGACGAGGGGATGAAGCACCAATATGCCGCACCCTATACCCCTCAACAAAATGGTGTGGCGGAGAGGAAGAACCGGACGTTGATGGATGCGGCAAGAACCATGATGGTGGAATTCAAATCTCCGTACAACTTTTGGGCTGAAGCCATCAACACTGCATGTCATGCATCAAATATGCTCTATCCCTGCAAAGGCTTGAACAAGACTCCATATGAGATACTTACCGGTAACAAGCCCAACCTCAAGTACTTCCGGGTGTTCGGTTGTAAGTGTTTCATTCTCAAGAAAGGTGTTCGTTTGTCTAAATTCGAACCTAGAGCTCAAGAGGGCATATTTGTTGGCTATGCTACAAACTCTCATGCTTACCGTGTCATCAACAAGTCCAACGGACTCATTGAGGAGACATGTAACATGGAGTTTGATGAAAATAACGGCTCCCAAGTGGAGCAAAGTGGTCTTTGTGATGTAGGTGATGGAATTCCTCCCCAAGCCATAAGAAGAATGGGGATTGGTCAAATGCCATTGAGGAACCCCATGTGGCCAAAGGAGAACAACAATGCTCTACTCAAGTGGAGCCATCACCTACGCAAGACCAACACGCTTTCGAAGAACAAAGTGAAGGTCCTCAACTCCATGAACAATATCAAGGGTAAGATCAACCCCATGTAGATGGTGATGTACCAAATGATGCTCAAGATTAAGTTCATGCCTCTGAGCTCGCTCATGATCAAATGCATGCTCAAGGTCAAGAGCAAGCTCAAGATGGTGATCAAGGTCAAGAGAAAGCTCAAGATGGTGCTCAAGATCAAGTGCAAGCTCGAGATCAAGAGCAAACTCAAGACGGTGCTCAAGATAATAAAGATGATCCTCGAATGCCCATCGAGGAACTTCCAGAGCATCGTGCCGCCAAGATGGCGTCCAAGCTAAAGCACCAACAACATGTCTTGGAGAATGTGCTTGGAAGCTTAAGGAAAGGGGTAACTACTCGTAAACAATTATCAAACTTTTGTGAGCATCACACGTTTGTTTCGTGTGTTAAACCCCAGAAGGTCCATGAGGCGCTCATTGATGATGATTGGCTTGAATAAATGCATGATGAACTCAACAACTTCGAGTGCAATCAAGTTTTGGAATTAGTTCCAAGGCCAACGGAGAACGTAATGTCATCGGGACAAAATGGAACTTCAGGAACAAGCAAGATGCAAACGGTGTGGTTGTTCGAAACAAGGCAAGATTGGTGGAACAAGGCTACTCCCAAGTTGATGGTATCGACTACGGTGAAACCTTTGCCCCCTTTGCTCTTCTTGAATCTATTTGCATGTTGCTTGCCTATGCATCTCATCATGACTTTAAATTGCAACAAATGGATGTGAAAAGTGCATTTCTTAATAAATGAGTTGGTGTATGTCAAACAACCTCTGGGATTCGAGGATCCCAAGTTCCCCACTCATGTATAAAAACTCAAAAAGGTGCTCTATGACCTTAAGCAAGCCCCACGTGCGTGGTATGAGCACCTTACTGAGTTGCTGCAAGATCGTGGGTTTGAAATTGGGAAAATTGATCCCACTCTTTTTACTAAGAGGGTCAAAGGGGATTTGTTCATATGCCAACTATACGTTGATGATATTATTTTTGTTCTCCTAACAAATCTTTTAATGATGAGTTTGCCACACTAATGACCGACAAGTTTGAGATGTCTATGATGGGAGAGTTGAAGTTCTTTCTTGGGTTCGAAGTCAAGCAAAGAAGAGAAGGAACTTTCATCAACTGAGCCAAGTATACCCCAGACATGCTCAAGATATTCAAGCTAGATGATGTCAAGCCGGTCAAGTTTCCAATGCCCACCAAATGCAAGCTTGACAGTGATCCCAATGGTAAAGCAATGGATCAAAAGATATATCGCTCCATGATTGGATCCTTGCTTTACCTTTGTGCATCTAGACCTGATATAATGTTGAGTGTGGGAATTTGTGCATGGTTTCAAGCCGCACCTAAGGAACGTCACTTTGTGGCGGTCAAGCGAATCTTTTGATATTTGGCTCATACCCCAAACTTTGGCATATGGTACCCCAAAGGAGCAAGCTTTGATCTCATGGGTTACTCGGATTCAGATTGGGCGGGAGATTGTGTGGATAGGAAGTCAACTTCCAGAGGGTGCCAGTTTCTTGGTCGCTCTTTGGTAAGTTGGTCTTCAAAGAAGCAAAATTGTGTGTCTCTCGTCCACAGAGGCCGAATATGTAGCCGCCGCAAGTTGTTGTGCACTATTTCTATGGATGAGGCAAACTTTAAAGGATTATGGTGTCACTTGTGACAAAGTGCCTCTTCTATGTGACAATGAAAGTGCTATCAAGATTTCTCACAATCCGGTAAAGAATACTACACTGTAGAAGTTTTGTCAGTGCCTCTTCTATGTGACAATGAAAGTATAATCTGTAAAGAATGCAAGATTCATCATACTTCCCTAACTCCAAAAATTATGAGAAAAATACTACACTGTAGAAGATTTATCACAGCTCAATATGCAAAAAGTTTCAATATTATATCATTCTCTGACTTTTCTAGGGAATTTTTGCAACATCGGTAAACTTTCTGTTTTGAAAGAGCAACATGTATACTTGCAAAATAAGCATGGTAAAAGCTATCCTGGACATTTTTATTGAAAATATAGATGCAAAACATTATTCTAAATAACAGCAAGCAAATACTAACAAAATAAAATGACGCTCCAAGCAAAACACATATCATGTGGTAAATAAAAATATAGCTCCAAGTAAAGTTACTGATGAACGAAGCTGAAAGAGGGGATGCCTTCTGGGGCATCCCCAAGCTTAGGCTCTTGCCACTCCTTATTCCATAGTCCATCGAATCTTTACCCAAAACTTGAAAACTTCACAACACAAAACTCAACAGAAAATCTCATGAGCTCCGTTAGTACAAGAAAACAAACCACCACTTTAAGGTACTGTAATGAACTCATTATTTATTTATATTGGTGTTAAACCTACTGTATTCCAACTTCTTTATGGTTCATACCCTCCGATACTACTCATAGATTCATCAAAATAAGCAAATAACACAATGAAAACAGAGTGTGTCAAAAACAGAACAGTCTGTAGCAATCTGTATCAAACGTATACTTCTGGAACTCCAAAAACTCTGATATAAATTGGTGGACCTAAAGAATTTCTCTATTAATTATCTGAAAAAAGAATCAACCTAAAATCACTCTCTAGTAAAAAAAATGGCAGCTAATCTCGTGAGCGCTAAAGTTTCTGTTTTTTACAGCAAGATCATAAAGACTTCACCCAAGTCTTCCCAAAGGTTCTACTTGGCACAAACACCAATTAAAACATAAAACCACATCTAAACAGAGGCTAAATGAATTATTCATTACTAAAATTGGGTTGCCTCCCAACAAGTGATATCATTTAACGCCCCTAGCTAGGCATGATGATTTCAATGATGCTCACATAAAAGATAAGAATTGAAACATAAAGAGAGCATCATGAAGAATATGACTAGCACATTTAAGTATAAACCACTTCCTATGCATAGGGATTTTGTGAGAAAACAACTTATGGGAACAATAATCAGCTAGCATAGGAAGGCAAAACAAGCATAACTTTAAAATTTTCAACACATAGAGAGGAAACTTGATATTGTTGCAATTCCTACAAGCATATGTTCCTCCCTCATAATAATTTTCAGTAGCATCATGAATGAATTCAAAAATATAACCAGCACCTAAAGCATTCTTTTCATGATCTACTTGCATAGAAATTTTACTACTCTCCACATAAGCAAATTTCTTCTCATGAATAATAGGGGGAACAAACTCAACAAAATAATTGTCATGTGAGGCATAATCCAATTGAAAACTAAAATCATGATGACAAGTTTCATGGTTATCATTATTCTTTACTAGTTGACCCGTTGCGCCAAATGGCGTAGAGACCCGCTAAAGTCATGTTGTCATTGAAAATAGTTTCATTTTGCAAGAACATATTCGATATTTGTAGTAGAAAGCCCATGTGTTAAATCATGCTATATTGAAAATATGTTTATCACGCTGGAAAATCCAAGTTTGAAAAACATATCATATTTGTATAGCATGTATAGGCCAGTTAAGGAAGCATTTTTTAGTCAAAAATATGGTTATCACGCTGAAAAATCTGAGCTTGAAAAGAAAAATTGTATTACTACTTAAGAATGTATTCCAATTTTTCAGCAACTTTGTGCTTTAGAAACTAAACTCGGCAAGAATTTAGATCTTAGTCATATTGGAAACCGTATGGCCTTAGTTATGTTGTTTACAGAGACAAACGGTCAGTTAGGAAGGACTTTTAATAGAATCATCATCAACTCTCACAACCTGGGCAAGTCTCAGTTCTGCACCTACTCTATACAGAAGGATAATAATAAACTGAGGCAAACCTCTGTGGCCAAGGTAAACAAAAAAGGAGAGAAATGCACCATAATTCTTAAAAGGACCTATCCTAGGATGCATTTGACCGTGATGCCATCCTAAAAGTCCTTCCTAATACTTCTTAACTTCTTTCCTTAGTTGATCGCCCTGCGTTTGAATTTTTGTGCCACCTTCTCAACACTGATAAGAGTTCCATTGATAAGGTGATCTATGAGTTCAATACCAAGGCTTGGTGATTTCTATTAATGGAAATCAGAGAGAAAAGCTCTCTTTTATAAAAAAAGAGTTCAATACCCATCAACGTCAAGAGAAAAAGATCATGTCATGCATCTTAGCTGATTGATTGTTCATTTCTGCTACTGTAAATCAAGTCTTCAGAAGGTTGTGCAGCTCCAAAATTCTCTGGAATAGCTGCTACAGCAAAGAACAAACCATACCATACTCAAGTTGAAAATGCAAAGTTCGTTATAAAATAGAAACTTCAAAAGGCCATATCATGTAATATGCTAATATGATTTAGAAAATAATGACTGGAAAAAAAATATTTCTCAGTACAGAAAAAACTAAGAAAGACATTTCAACACTAACAAAACAGCAGCAAGCACAATGGTTCCACTACACTATGTAGATACCTAATTGCTAATTTAGGTTGTACGGTTGATGGAATAAAACAACATATAAAGAATCTCCTTTCAAGTACTCCCTCCATAAACTAATATAAGACCGTAGAAATCACTAAACTTAGTGATCTAAACGGTCTTCTAGTTTAGTGATCTATACGGTCTTATAGTTTAGTGATCTATACGGTCTTATATTAGTTTAAAAAGGAAGTATATCAAGAGACTGTAGCTTGGAAAGAAAAAACAACGCAAGACACATGAGCCTTCTAGAATGTAGCTGGAGTTTATAAAGGTCATAGGGCTCAAAAGCTCATCAATCCTTGAACTGGTTACATTATAAACAAATTAAGTTTGTCATAGAATAAAAGCATTATGCCTACTAAACCCAACTAGACAAAAGTGATCCATTTCAGTACATAACATTTGATGTGTCATCAATTGCCAAGTTGTTTAATTTTTTGGAATAGAATCATGTGGCCCAAACATATCTTGTATTGTAGTTTACAGAATAAAGGAAATTCAAAAATATGTTAACATTAATTTATATTCCATCCTAACAATAGCCTCATACAACACCACATCTCTAACCTTAAGCTTTTCGAAAAGCACCATAAAAATATGTTGAACAAAATAAATGACAAATGAAGAAGGAATGTATACATATAAAATTCATGTTTACTGGTTTACTATGAATCACTTTGATGAAGGAAGCAATTGGTTTAGTATGGAAATTAGAATTTCAACTCTAAGAATGATCATATATTTATCGTACTCCTAGCGGCTCCATGGTCAAGGTGAGGTAAGACCTCTGTGGTAACATGTAAGAAAATATGGTGCAGGGCAAAAGGAGTAATAAAAGTATGCTGGCAAGGCTCAAAACTGATGAACTATGCATTATGTTTCATTTCATGATGCACACTTAAGTCTTAACCATCGATACTGCATTAAATGGCTAAAGAACCATAACCTGAAAAGTTGTCATGGTGACCACATAATTCAATTTCTAAAACATGTGCCTCTTTTTTATATAATGTTAGCCTATTTCAGAAGGTACAAAAAAAAGGGCATGCAAAGATCATAATATGAACTGTAGGATCTAGAATTTACCGAGAAAATAGGTATGATAGTCAAAGCATGAGACAATAAAGCTTTTAGGGTCTCGGCACAAAATTATAAACCCATTATTGATATCCAAAGGTAACTATTTTGAATTCTCACTAAGCATGACAGGCAAAGTATTAAATGGATGAAAATGCTTCTATTCTCCTTATTAATTTGTTGTGATGTAAATCTGAGATATACATGCAATTCCAGCTAGAAATACACTTGACCAATTACCATCAAAATCATTATGGCAAAATAAGAACAGGTTCCAACTTGCTGTTGATAGAAAGTAAAGAAAGAAAAGAACACAACAAAAGTATGCCAATAAAGGCTTAAAGTAATAAGCAGTATTTTGTACCAATTGTAGCTGTATAAGAAATAATATGTCAAAATTAAAAAAATATCCTCGAGACAAAACATGTGATTGCTTAGTGTGAGTCGCGTTGCTTCTATTTTCAAAACACACTACTTGGATAGTTGTAGACATTGGTTATATGCTACTAAGATAAAACTTGATAACATAGGATTAGTGACTGTACGGTAAAATGTATATGTTCTGTCTCAGGGATGTGGTAAATTACACTTTAGCATGTGAATCAGTAGTTCCGAAAATAATAGAAACTTCACCATTTTGACAATCCTCAACACAAGGAGCTTGTAACAAATCTGGAACCACTACAGCCATGTACACATTAGTGCAAGCCAAACATCTTAATCTAAGAATAGTCTTATGATATAATATCTTTAGAAATAGCTGAAACTTATTTCTTCCAAGTCGGTCACTACATGTAGGAAATCACTCCAGTTATATTAGTTTGTCTGAAGCTTCTCTTTAGTGTTTCCATGCTGCCTGTTTGCACACTTCACTTATTTTCTGCAAGAACAAACCAGAGTAAGATAGCATTAGTGTATTGCATCTTACTCAAGTTGCCAGAAGCTAAGAGAATGCTTGGCGAAAAAAAGGGGAGCAAGGATATAACAATCTTAAAACATCCAAGGAAGTAATGTGTAATCCACCCAGCAAGAAAAATAGAGGCCATGGAATGATCAGTCTCACCTCAGCATTCCAAGACATGACTTGCACTCTGGATACAGATCACGAGAGTAGCAAGATACAATTAATTTTACATGTGCCTCAAGTCCAGTCTTCCGAGCCAGTAGAGACCCCGGTCTATCTGTTAGGGCTGCCAAAATAATACAAATATAATTGACTTCCTATTATAGGAAATATAGCAATACAGCTGGGTAGCAAGATCTTCAGGAGAGAAATGTAAACTAAACACAAACAAAATCATAGACCATCCAAAAACAACTGGACACACATATAAACATTTCAAGGAAAAATGTGTAAACCCACAACTCAACATCAATATGATCAAAAGAAACAAACAACTAACAGGACCATGTGCAATTGCTGACAAATATTTAGGAACGGAGGGAGTATATAAAACAGAACGGCATAGATAACCTCCTCACAAAACCATGGATGCCTATGCAACCATGGAGGCATCCGTACTAAACAGCAACTGAAAACATTTTTACATAACAGTCACTGTCAAACAATCAATCAAGAAAGATCCTCAGGAAACACAAGGAAATAAGACACATCTTATATATGTGTATAGAAGATCAGAGTAGAGGAGAATATAATGAGCATTCAGTGCTTCTTCGTCTGTGACCTCAAACATGCACGAATGTGCCGACAAAGCAAAACATGCTGCCATGGCTTCCAAAATAGGTATAACGACGGAAACAAGAGTGACATCCTGTTCAAATGGAACCACAAAAATAAGCAGCGTAATAAAAGTAGAAACCACAGACACAAAAACCAGGAATGGCCCTATTCTAGAAAGAACAAGCTTACTCAACTTGCTAATATTCCTATACAAAACTAAGACACAGAATTGGCCTTTCTAGTTCAAGTATAAATGATTCTCTCGGAGTTTGATTGTTAGATTTAAGGGTGTTGCTTGATTAGTTGAAGGAACACTCCATACAACCACATAAACAATAGCAGGCACATGGTTATGTTCTCCAAGACAAAGATGAACTCCACAGTATGAAAGAGAAAATGAAAGCATCAGAAAAGGCACACACCTTCACTGTAGAGGAATCAATCAAGATGAGCAGAAGCTCATCACCAAAAAGAAGTTTGAGATTTCAAAAGGACTTGCATATGTAACCTAGCAAACTCCGACTGGCTGCCATCAAGTTGCCTTAAGCCCTAATCCTTCGAATACCCGAGCACAATCACATAGCACAAGAGGTTAAAAGCCAATAGGAAAAAGGAGTTGATCTTTTTTTGCTTTGGTCTGCTGCTATTGCCTCTCTCCTGCTACTGCCTTTCTCTTGGATGATTTTTTGAACAGTCATTGGAAGTTCTGTGGGAAAATGGAGAGTGGGAGGCTCACCTTGTTGTTGAGCACGTAGTGGCAAGGGAGGGTGCCAAGGAAGCCTAGGAGGCCAAAGTTGGCATGCGTCTTACTTCAGATCGCACAAGTGCCATCCTTGGTCACGAGCAAAGGTGCCATTGACGCCTCAACCAAATCGCCCCATCACTGAGCGTTTAGCGGCGGCTCTCCATCATGCCGCAGGCACCCGAATCATTGTCGTAAGCCGACACCTAGCTTCCTTTTGTTGCACTCACCGGAGCTCGCGTCGCCCAGCCGGCGAGCCTTCCCCAATCGCCGACCCCACCCACATCTGCCGCTCCTTCAAATCTGCTACTTCTGCCAGCAGCCTTCGTGCCCTTCATGGCCTCCTGTAGTTCTCCTGCCCCGGCCCGACCCGGCCGCCGTCATGGACCCTGGCAACATGCCCCCGACATCATAGATGGCGAAGTCGTCGGTGCCCTGGAACCGGACCCGCAGATCGGGGCCTGGAGTAGTCGCTCCCGCTTTTATTGTCTCGCGCCCGAGCGCCGCCACTTCGCAACTCGGCGCCGCCATCGGAGCATCTCCGCCGCCGCTGCTCCTCTCGCACTGCGGCCGGCGCAGAGATTAAGAAGGAGGAGTTAGCTAGAAGAGAGAGGAGGAGACGAGTGGGTGTGGCGGTGGCAGGAACCAGGAAGGACTGGGTGGCTGGGTGCGCCCCTCCTGCTGTTGCTCCTCCTCGAACAGGACAAGGCCGGCGGCTGCAGCGCGAGAAGAAGGCCATGCTCATGTATCCTGCTGCTCCCCTCCTCCTGTCTCGAGGGCGAGCTCCTCCTGCCGAAGCCGGATCAAGGCCGATGGGCGCCGGCAGAGCACTGGGCGGACAAGGCCGAGGCGCAGTGGAGAGGGAGGGGAGCGGGGCGTATCAAATCGAGCGCCGCCGTCGTATCCCTGTGCCTGCCGCTGGAGGGAATGGTGAAGGGGAGGAGGAGGAGGCATGGTGGAGAGCAAGGCAGAAGGGGAGGACCTAGGGTTTGTGGTGGCTGAGGGAGAGAGATCGAGGAGGGAGGGAGGGTTGTGGAGTGCGGGCAATTGGATTGGGCCGAGGGGCTTTCGACGGCAGGGTTACCCACGCCCCCGCAAATGGCGCGACGCGCACGCGGCCTGCGGGGAGAGGGCGCACTCGCACCTCGAAATGGCTTACCCAACCAATAGGCACGGGACAAGACCCCACCCGTCATTGGCCATGTGAAGTTACCACGCGGTCAAAACCAGCAGTGAGAGCAGTGAGCATCTAACAGCCCAAACGAAGTCAAAGACCAGATTGACCACGATCCAACGGCCAACGAAGGCTGAAATCAGGGGAGCCTCCTGGAGGTGAGTTGTCTAGACTCTTTTTTGTGTTAAATAGCATACATATCATCACAATAATCATCATAAATAGGAGACCTGCTTTCATCATAATAAATTTGCTCATCAAAATTTGGGGGACAAAAAATATCATATTCATCAAACATAGCATCCCTGAGCTTGTGGCTTTGCATATCATTAGAATCATGGGTATTCAAAGAATTCATACTAATAACATTGCAATCCTGCTCATCATTCAAAGATTTAGTGCCAAACATTTTATAGATTTCTTTTTCTAGCACTTGAGCACAATTTTCCTTTCCATCATTTTCACGAAAGATATTAAAAAGATGAAGCATATGAGACAAACTCAATTCCATTTTTTTTCTAGTTTTCTTTTATAGACTAAACTAGTGTTAAAACAAGAAACTAAAAGATTCGATTGCAAGATCTAAAGATATACCTTAAAGCACTCACCTCCCCGGCAACGGCGCCAAAAAAGAGCTTGATGTCTACTGCACAACCTTCTTCTTGTAGACGTTGTTGGGCCTCCAAGTGCAGAGGTTTGTAGGACAGTAGCAAATTTCCCTGGAGTGGATGACCTAAGGTTTATCAATCCGTGGGAGGCGTAGGATGAAGATGGTCTCTCTCAAAGAACCCTGCAACCAAATAACAAAAAGTCTCTTGTGTCCCCAACACACCCAATACAATGGTAAATTGTATAGGTGCACTAGTTCGGCGAAGAGATGGTGATACAAGTGCAATATGGATGGTAGATATAGGTTTTTGTAATCTGAAATTATAAAAACGGCAAGGTAACTAATGATAAAAGTGCGCGTAAACGGTATTGCAATGCTAGCAAACAAGGCCTAGGGTGAAGGAAATATGTCCTAGAGGCAATAATAAAGTTATTATTTATTTCCTTATATCATGATAAATGTTTATTATTCATGCTAGAATTGTATTAACCGGAAACATAATACATGTGTGAATATATAGACAAACATAGTGTCACTAGTATGCCTCTACTTGACTAGCTTGTTGATCAAAGATGGTTGTGTTTCCTAGCCATAGACATGAGTTGTCATTTGATTAATGGGATCACATCATTAGGAGAATGATGTGATTGACTTGACCCATTCCGTTAGCTTAGCACTTGATCGTTTAGTATGTTGCTATTGCTTTCTTCATGACTTATACATGTTCATATGACTATGAGATTATGCAACTCCCGTTTATCGGAGGAACACTCTGTGTGCTACCAAACGTCACAGCATAACTGGGTGATTATAAAGGTGCTCTACAGGTGTCTTCGAAGGTACTTGTTGAGTTGGCGTATTTCGAGATTAGGATTTGTCACTTCGATTGTCGGAGAGGTATCTCTGGGCCCTCTCGGTAATGCACATCACTATAAGCCTTGCAAGCAATGTGACTAATGAGTTAGTTGCGGGATGATGCATTACGGAACGAGTAAAGAGACTTGCCGATAACGAGATTGAACTAGGTATTGAGATACCGACGATCGAATATCAGGCAAGTAACATACTGATGACAAACGGAACAACGTATGTTGTAATGCGGTTTGACCGATAAAGATCTTCGTAGAATATGTAGGAGCCAATATGAGCATCCAGGTTCCGCTATTGGTTATTGACCGGAAACATTTCTTGGTCATGTCTACATAGTTCTCGAACCCGTAGGGTCCCCACGCTTAAAGTAAGATGACGATTATATTATGAGTTTATGTGTTTTGATGCACCGAAGATAGTTCGGAGTCCCGGATGAGATTGGGGACATGATAAGGAGTCTCGAAATGGTCGAGACGTAAAGATCGATATATTGGACAACTATATTCAGACTTCGGAAAGGTTCCGAGTGATTCGGGTATTTTTCGGAGTACCGGAGAGTTACTGGAATTTGCCGAGGAGTATATGGGCCTTATTGGGCCATACGGGAATAGAGGAGAGAGGCCAAAAGGAAGGAGGCGTGCACCCCCCCCCCCTCTGGTCCTAATTGGACAAGGGGTGCAACCCCCTTTTCCTTCTTCCTCTCCCCCTCTTTCCTTCTCTCCTACTCCAACAAGGGAAGGAGGAGTCCTACTCCCGGTGGGAGTAGGACACCCCCCTTGGCGCACCCTCCTCCTAGGCCGGCCGCCTCCCCCCTTGATCCTTTATATACGGGGGCAAAGGGGCACCCCATAGACACAACAATTGATCATTGATCTCTTAGCCGTGTGCGGTGCCCCCCTCCACCATAATCCACCTCGATAATATCGTAGCGGTGCTTAGGCGAAGCCCTGCGTCGGTAGAACATCATCATCGTCACCACGCCGTCGTGCTGACGGAACTCTCCCTCGACACTCGGCTGGATCGGAGTTCGAGGGACGTCATCGAGCTGTATGTGTGCAAGAACTCGGAGGTGCCGTGCTTTCGATGCTTGATCGGTCGGGCCGTGAAGACGTACGACTACATCAACCGCATTGTGCTAATGCTTCCGCTTTCGGTCTACGAGGGTACGTGGACACACTGTCCCCTCTCGTTGCTATGCATCACCATGATCTTGCGTGTGCGTAGGAGATTTTTTGAAATTACTACGTTACCCAACAGTGGCATCCGAGCCAGGTTATATGCGTAGATGTTATATGCACGAGTAGAACACAAGTGAGTTGTGGGCGATACAAGTCATACTGCTTACCAGCATGTCATACTTCGGTTTGGCGGTATTGTTGGATGAAGCGGCCCGGACCGACATTACGCATACGCTTACGCGAGACTGGTTCTACCAACGTGCTTTGCACACAGGTGGCTAGCGGGTGTCAGTTTCTCCAACTTTAGTTGAACCGAGTGTGGCTACGCCCGGTCCTTGAGAAGGCTAAAACAGCACTAACTTGATGAACTATTGTTGTGGTTTTGATGCGTAGGTAAGAATGGTTCTTGCTCAGCCCGTAGCAACCACGTAAAACTTGCAACAACAAAGTAGAGGACGTCTAACTTGTTTTTGCAGGGCATCTTGTGATGTGATATGGTCAAAACGTGATGCTATATTTTATTGTATGAGATGATCACGTTTTGTAACCGAGTTATCGGCAACTAGCAGGAGCCATATGGTTGTCGTTTTATTGTATGCAATGCAATCGCCCTGTAATTACTTTACTTTATCACTAAGCGGTAAAGATAGTCGTAGAAGCAATAGGTGGCGAAAGGACAATGATGCTATGATGGAGATCAAGGTGTCGCGCTGGTGACGGTGGTGATCATGACAGTGCTTCGGAGATGAAGACCACAAGCACAAGATGATGATGGCTATATCATATCACTTATATTGCTTGCATGTGATGTTTATCCTTTATGCATCTTATTTTTCTTTGATTGACGGTAGCATTATAAGATGATCTCTCACTAAATTTCAAGGTATAAGTGTTCTCCCTTGAAAGTGCAACTATCCCTAGGTGGTTTTGGTAATTCATAACAACATATAGCTCATTGAGCTAATGCTATTCCAAGACATATATTTCAGGAAAGCTCAATGAATGGCATGGCATGGATGATGAAAGTGGATCCCTCAAAATACTAAGGACAAAGGATTGGCTCAAGCTCATTAGCTCAAGACTCTTTATTTTATATTTTAGTGATCCAAGATCACATTGAGTCTATAGGAAAAGCCAATACTATCAAGGAGGGATGAGGTGTTGCTTAATGAGCCTCTTGCTTCATGTGCTTAGTGATATGCTCCAAAACCCTCAACTAGTTTCTCACATCCACAAATGACCTAAACCCAAAGCCAAAATCGGTCACACCGATTCTTCCTATCCGGCGCCACCGAGTTCAAATGTCATAGCCACTGCCACAAACCCTAGGCAAATCGGTTCTACCGATAGGGATCTCGGTCTCACCGAGATGGGATTGTAATCTCTCTGTTTCCCTTCGTAACATTTCGGTCAAACCGAAGTGAGCAATCGGTCCCACCGAGATTGCAATGTAAACTCTCTGTTTCCCTTTTGTAACATTTCGGTCTCGCCGAAAAGAGCAAATCGGTCCCACCGAGTTTACCTGACCAACTCTCTGGAAAGCTTATTACCAAAATCGGTCTCACCGAGTTTGTGTAATCGGTCTTACCAAGATTATGTTATGCCCTAACCCTAACCGAATTGGTCTCACCGAGTTGCATGTCAGTCCCACCGAAAATCACTAACGGTCACTAGGTTTACTAAATCGGTCCGACCGAGTCTATTGAATCGGTCCCACCGAGTTTGGTAAATTGTGTGTAACGGTTAGATTTTGTGTGGAGGATATATATACCCCTCCACCTCCTCTTCATTCGTGGAGAGAGACATCAGACTAAACCTACACTTCCAACTTACCATTTCTGAGAGAGAACCGCCTACTCATGTGTTCAGGCCAAGATATTCCATTCCTACCATATGAATCTTGATCTCTAGCCTTCCCCAAGTTGCTTTCCACTCAAATCTTCTTTCCTCCAGATCCAAATCCTATGAGAGAGAGTTGAGTGTTGGGAAGACTATCATTTCAAGCACAAGAGCAAGGAGTTCATCATCAACGCACCATTTGTTACTTCTTGGAGAGTGGTGTCTCCTAGATTGGCTAGGTGTCACTTGGGAGCCTCTGACAAGATTGTGGAGTTGAACCAAGGAGTTTGTAAGGGCAAAGAGATCGCCTACTTCGTGAAGATCTACCGCTAGTGAGGCAAGTCCTTCGTGGGTGACGGCCATGGTGGGATAGACAAGGTTGCTTCTTCGTGGACCCTTCTTGGGTGGAGCCCTCCGTGGACTCGCACAACCGTTACCCTTCGTGGGTTAAAGTCTCCATCAACGTGGATGTACGATAGCACCACCTATCGGAACCACGCCAAAAACATCCGTGTCTCCAACTGCGTTTGAATCCTCCAAACCCTTCCCTTTACTTTCTTGCAAGTTGCATGCTTTAATTTCCGCTGCCTATATACTCTTTGCATGCTTGCTTGAATTGTGTGATGATTGCTTGACTTGTCCTAAGATAACTAAAATCTGCCAAACTCTAAAATTGGGAAAAGGTTAAGTTTTTAATTGGTCAAGTAGTCTAATCACCCCCCTCTAGACATACTTCAAGGTCCTACATCCCTGAGTATGCACCATTGCGAAAGTTCTTCGTGCTGAGACACCACGTGATGATCAGGTGTGATAGGCTCTATGTTCAAATACAACGGATGCAAAACAGTTGCACACGCGGAATACTCAGGTTAAACTTAACCAGCCTAGCATATACAGATATGGCCTCGGAACACTGAGACCGAAAGGTCGAGCGTGAATCATATAGTAGATATGATCAACATAGTGATGTTCACCATTGAAAACTACTCCATCTCACGTGATGATAGGACATGGTTTAGTTGATTTTGATCACGTGATCACTTAGATGATTAGAGGGATGTCTATGTAAGTGGGAGTTCTTAAGTAATATGATTAATTGAACTTTAGTTTATCATGAACTTAGTCCTGGTAGTATTTTGCAAATTATGTTGTAGATCAATAGCTCGCGTTATAGCTTCCCTATGTTTTTTATATGTTCCTAGAGAAAAACTATGTTGAAAAATGTTAGTAGCAATGATGCGGACTTGGTCCGTGATCTGAGGTTTATCCTCATTGCTGCACAGAAGAATTATGTCCTTGATGCACCGCTAGGTGACAGACCTATTGCAGGAGCAGATGCAGACGTTATGAACGTTTGGCTAGCTCAATATGATGACTACTTGATAGTTTTGTGCACCATGCTTTATGGCTTAGAACCGGGACTACAAAAACGTTTTTGAAACGTCACGGAACATATGAGATGTTCCATGAGATGAAATTGATATTTCAGACTCATGCCCGTGTCAAGAGGTATGAGACCTCTGACAAATACTTCGCCAAAAAGATGGAGGATAATTGCTCAACTAGTGAGCAAGTGCTTAGATTGTCTGAGTAATACAATCACTTGAATCAACTGGGAGTTAATATTCCAGATAAGATAGTGATTGGCAGAGTTCTCTAGTCACCATCACCAAGTTAGTGGAACTTCGTGATGAATTATAATGCAAGGGATGACGAAAAAGATTCCCGAGCTCTTCGTGATGCTGAAGTCGACGAAGGTAGAAATTAAGAAAGAGCATCAAGTGTTGATGATAGACAAGACCACTAGTTTCAAGAAAAAAAGGCAAAGGAAAAGAAAGGGAACTTCAAGTAGAATGGCAAGCAAGTTGCCAACCCCGTGAAGAAGCCCAAAGCTGGATCAAAACCTGAAACTGAGTGCTTCTACTGCAAAGGAAATGGTCACTGGAAGCGAAAATGCCCTGAATATTTGGTGGATAAGAAGGATGGCAAAGTGAACAAGGGTATATTTGATATACATGTTATTGATGTGTACCTTACTAGTGTTTATAGTAGCCCCTGAGTATTTGATACTTGTTCGGTTGTTAAGATTAGTAACTTGAAACAGGAGTTACAGAATAAACAGAAACTAGTTGAGGGTGAAGTGAGGATGTGTGTTCGAAGTGGTTCCAAGATTGATATGATCAGCATCGTACACTCCCTATACTTTCAAGATTAGTGTATAACCTAAATAAATGTTATTTGGTGTTTGCGTTGAGCATGAATATGATTAGATCATGTTTGTTGCGATACGATTATTCATCTAAAACATAGAATAAATTGTTATTCTGTTTACATGAATAAAACCTTCTATGGTCATACACCCAATGTTGATGGTTTATTGAATCTTGATCATAGTAATACACATATTCAGCCAGAAGATGCAAAGTTAATAATGATAAGTGCAACTTATTTGTGGCACTACCGTTTGGGTCATATCGGTGTAAAGCGCATGAAGAAACTCCATAAAGAGGGATTTTTGGAATCACTTGGTTATGAATCATTTGATGCTTGCGAACCGTGCCTTATGGGCAAGATGACTAAAACTCCGTTTTCCAGAACAACGTAACGAGCTACTGACTTGTTGGAAATAATACATACTGATGTATGCGGTCTAATGAGTGTTGATGCTCGTGGCGGGTATCATTATTTTCTGACCTTCACAAGATGATTTGATCAGATATGAGTATATCTACTTAATGAAACACAAGTCTGAAACATTTGAAAAGTTCAAAGAATTTCAGAGTGAAGTGAAGAATCATCGTAACAAGAAAATAAAGTTTCTACGATCTGATCGTGGAGAAAAATATTTGAGTTACGAGTTTGGCCTTCATATAAAACAATGTGGAATAGTTTCACAGTTCACACCACCTGGAACACTATAGCGTTATGGTGTGTCCGAACATCGTAACCACACTTTATTGGATATTGTGCGATCTATGATGTCTCTTATCGGTTTACCACTATCGTTTTGGGGTTATGCATTAGAGATAGTCGCATTCACTTTAAATAGGGCGCCATCAAAATCCGTTGAGACGACGCCCCATGAACTGTGGTTTGGCAAGAAACCAAAGTTGTCGTTTCTTAAAAGTTTGGGGCTACGATGCTTATGTGAAAATTTTCAACCTGATAAGCTCGAACCCAAATCGCAGAAGTGTGTCTTGATAGGATACCTAAAGGAAACAAGTTGGGTACACCTTCTATCACAGATCCAAATGCAATATCGTTGCTAAGAATTGATCCTTTCTGGAGAAGAAGTTTCTCTCGAAAGAAGTGAGTGGGAGGAAAGTAGAACTTGATGAGGTAATTGTACCTTCTCCCTTATTGGAAAGTAGTTCATCACATAAATCAGTTCCAGTGATTCCTACACCGATTAGTGAGGAAATTAATGATGATGATCATGAAACTTCAGATCAAGTTGCTACGGTCTTCCAGATCGAGCTTAAGCACCTCAGATCTTCGATTATGTCCGGATCCGACCATCAAGGCCGGTGGATGGCTTCCTCTCTCACGGAGGAGGATATCACGAAGCTTAGGGAGGCCGGGTATTTGACCGCCGATGTTAAGCACAGGCTTCCCGCCCCCGAACAGGTTATTCCTACTCCCGAGCCCAACGAGAGCGTCATATTTGTCTCCCACTTCCTCCGGGGCTTGGGCCTTACTCTTGACCCCTTCGTGAGGGGGCTCGTGTTCTACTATGGGCTAGATTTCCACGATCTAGCTCCGGATTCCATCCTCCACTCTCGTCGTTTATCGTCGTGTGTGAAGCCTTCCTCCACTGACTCCCCACTTCGGCCTATGGCTCAAGACTTTCAATGTGAAGCCGAAGATGATCGAGGGGTGACAAGCAGAGTGCGGAGGCGCTGTAATAAGCGGGAACGCCGATGCCCCGTGGCCCGAAGGATCCTTCCCGGAGGTATCTGATCTATGGCAGCGGAGGTGGTTCTATGTCATAGCTCCCCGAGGCTTGAAGTGGGCGGCCGCCCCCGCCTTCCGCTCGGGCCCTCCGCCTCAACTAGCGTTGTGGGCCAACGTGGGACTAAACTGGGGGCCTGCAGATGATGTACCGATGTTGCAGAGCCGCATTCGGGAGCTCCTCGAGAGGGACATTAGTCTTGTCAAAATAATCCAGGTAATGCTAGTTCGGCGGGCCCTGTCGTGCAAACGTCGACCTCTCCGGATGTGGGAGTTCAATCCAGAAGAGGTCGACGTCACAGAGGAGGATATCGTGAAGCTTAGGGAGGCCGGGTATTTGACCGCCGATGTTAAGCACAGGCTTCCCGCCCCCGAACAGGTTATTCCTACTCCCGAGCCCAACAAGAGCGTCGTATTTGTCTCCCACTTCCTCCGGGGCTTGGGACTTACTCTTGACCCCTTCGTGAGGGGGCTCATGTTCTACTACGGGCTAGATTTCCACGATCTAGCTCCGGATTCCATCCTCCACATCTCATCGTTTATCGTCGTGTGTGAAGCCTTCCTCCACTCACTCCCCACTTCGGCCTATGGCTCAAGACTTTCAATGTGAAGCCGAAGATGATCGAGGGGCGACAAGCAGAGTGCTGAGGCGCTGTAATAAGAAGGAATGCCGATGCCCCGTGGCCCGAAGGATCCTTCCCGGAGGTATCTGATCTATGGCAGCGGAGGTGGTTCTATGTCACAGCTCCCCGAGGCTTGAAGTGGGCGGCCGCCCCCGCCTTCCGCTCGGGCCCTCCGCCTCAACTAGCGTCGTGGGCCAACGTGGGACTGAACTAGGGGCCCACAGACGATGTACCGACGTTGCAGAGCCGCATTCGGGAGCTCCTCAAGAGGGACATTAGTCTTGTCAAAATAATCCAGGTAATGCTAGTTCGGCGGGCCCTGCCGTGCTAACGTCGACCTCTCTGGATTTAGGCGTTCTTCCCTTGTTTAGGCGTTCTTCCCTTGTTTAGGCTAAACAAGGGAAGAAAACTTCACCAAAGGGCCCTGCCCCGAAGGGCGTTCTTATCGCACAGTGCCCGCTAACGGTCCAGCCCTCCACCGAGTTGTAAGTTTAATAAACAAGAAGCTTATAGCTTTTTCCTCTGCGAGTAATAACCGGGACCTATTTTTTGCAGTCCGGCTAGCAGTTCATCTCAACAGGGTTCGTCCTCAGGGGATCTTCTTCCGGAGATGATGGAGAGTGAAACCCCACCTACCTCTCCGCCCCGTGGGGCAGGCGACCCTGAGGTATCGTCACGGAGGAGTCCAGATCCAGTGGGGAAAGAAGTTACCCCTTCGGCCGCCTCGAGCCCAGTGCGTTCGGCTCCTGTGGCGGACAATGAAAAGGGTCCAGGAGAGTCCGGTATCCGGCCGAACATACTGACGGGTCTCCTGGAGTCAGATGCTCTCTCGGAGGATCACCGTACACTAATGGGCATGGTGTTGGAGAAAATTTCCTCCGCCACAAGCAGGTTAAATGAAGCTTTTAGGAGCTTGCTCAAAGGCTTTGAGGTAAGCCATAAAATACGCAGTTTTTGATTGCACCACACGCGATACATGCGCTCTGTATAGATAGTAGCCCCTGAGGCTGTGGATGCCAGCCCCTGGCGGCAAACGGAGGATCACACTCCCAGGTAATCATCGCACTAGTATTGATGTGCAGGTTGCTAAGGGTCCGGCGATAGACCAGACCGCTGAATGCGCCGAATTGAGGCGGCAGATTGACATGGTGGAGGCCGACGTCACGCTCGTAAACAAGCGATTCGAGGAGTCGCAGAGTATGCACTCTTATATCCACATTTGCTTTAGGAAATTGTAAGGAGGTTGTAATATTAATATGATGTGATGTGGCTGCAGGCGGAGCTGCTGCCGTTGAGGCCCTGAGGGCGGAGCTTGCCCTAACCAAGGAACAAGCCCAGATTAGCAATGCGGCTGCTCTAAAGGCAGCCGAAGACTTGAAGGCCAAACAGGCTGCTCATCTCTGAAGTGAAGAAAAGGTAGCCGAGATGGCTGTGGAGCTGAGGGACGCCGCCGGCTGATATGGGCTTCTCGAGAAGGAGAATCAGGCAAAGGCGGCTGACCTGAAGAAGGCGCTGGATTCGGCTAAGGAGATGTGCTCTGAAATTAGAGACCGCGCGGGAGGAACTTCGACAGGCCGGAGAAATCATGGCTGGAAATCCTTATTTGCTGCGGATGAAGTTTTTAGATCCAAAGTATGCTCTGTTGGATAAGCTATGGAGCGCTGCAGATGAGTATGCGGACATGGCAAAGAGTGCAGCTGATGCGACCAAGTTATTCAAGGATCATAAAGATAACGAAATAGAAAGACTATTCTGGTCACAATTTAGCGCTCCAGTGCGCTCATTACCCTTGAGTGAGAAGATGGCCGCTATAGCCGAGCTCCATAGGTTGTCCGATCTTGCAATGAGGTCTGTAATAGACCATCTATGGCCGAAGGGACCGAAGCCGGACAGTTACTTTGGTTTAGTGCAGCAACTGTTTGGCGCCAGAGCGCGGATAGATGCCGAGAAGAGGTCGACGTGCATAGAGGGTGCATGGATGGCTCTTACCCGTGTGAAGACATATTGGGCGGATATGGAGGCCACCAGCATTGCAACCCGGGGTCCGGCAGGAAGCCAAGACCCAGTCGAGCGCTATTTTGAGCAGGTCATAGAAGGTGCCCGTAGAATAGAGGCTCAGTGCTCAAAAAATCTCATGTTCGAGTGACGAGTCTATTGATTGTAAACAATTATGTGTTTAATTATGGAGGCTGTTTTTATACTCTTGCCTGAAAGTATTCTAATGTATCATTGGTGGTTGTTTATGTATGCATATAACGTGAAAGTTAGCAGTCATTGGCTTTAGCCCCCACGCATATAATGCGGGGGTGTTCGAAAGAAAAGGCGTAAACACAATTGATCCAACGTCTTGGTCCATTAAGGAGGTGATCGCACGTCGAACCAGGCAACCGGACTATATAGCTGTAACGCTTTCACTTAGCCATAGGAGTTGAAAGGTGGGACTACTATGTAGCCCCTGGTGCTTCCGCGTGCATCCGGATACGGTGCGCGTACTTGACCGGGAAACCGGTCCTTCGTTAATGCAGAGGAATCCTATAGATTCCGATGAGTCCTCGAGTGGTTGACCAGTCTCTGCTGTATCATGACAGTCAGTTTTCGGCTTTCTCTACTGAGGTGCTCATCCGAGATAACCAGGACACAATCGCAGTAGTTCTCCTTTCGCCGCCTTAGCCGATAGGACAGAACGTAAGGCAGCAAACCCAGGAGCCGGGCTAACCCAACATTTGACCAAAGACATGATTCGGAGCTGGTGCATATAAGGCCAAACTCGCGACGCCGAACACTCCTGAAGGTATTCGAAATTTATAACATATACTGGGCTGAGTAACGCCCTTGACCCTGTAATTCCAGGTACGTGCATTGATCTGTCGTGGCGAAAAGCCTATAACGCCAGTATCCCTTATGGGTGTATTAAATACCCATGGGATGTCAAGCAACAAAAGACAGTAAAGAAGGTTCACACAGGGGCTTAATCTAAAGAGAAACCTTTGAGCGGGGCCCTGCTGCACGTCTGCACCTTTGTCTCCGTTGTGCCGTATCTTGGAAGGGTGTCGCACGACTAATCTCTGTAAAAACAAGAACTCATGAGAAAGAAAAAAAAGAGTAAGCGTGCGAGAAGTTAGTTATTCTTGATGGATGTTCGAGATATTTGCCTATTAATGAGGCAAGCCGAATCGTGGGCTTTGTCATGTGTTGTCAGTCCCTAGTACCATTTATGGGGATATATGTACAGCACCCAGCCAGGGTTTATCCGGGTTGTTGTTGATGGTGGTGCACCGGACTCGTCCAGCCGTGTCCGTGGTCTTAACGACCGGTCATGCGTTCTAGTGGGAGAGGCCACCTAGAGTCCGGTAGCAGGAGCTGCCGAATACTGCTCTGTGTTTCCGTTGACCGTTATGACGCCACGTGGACCAGGCATCTTAATTTTAAGGCAGGCATAGTTTGGTATTGCGTTAAAGCAAGCGAAGGCCGTTCTTCCAAGTAATGCATGATAACCGCTGCTGAAAGGAGTGATGTTGAAGATCAGTCCCTTGCTTATGAAGTTATTGGGAGAACCAAATGTTACTTCTAATACGAGGGAGCCCCAGGAGTGGGCCTCGACGCCTGGTATCACTCCAGTGAAGGTGGCACTATTTTGACTTATTCTGGATGGGTTTATCCCCATCTTGCGGATGGTGTCTTGATATATCAGATTAAGACTACTGCCACCATCCATTAGGATGCGTGTGAGATGGTATCCATCAATTATTGGGTCGAGCACCAAGGCAGCCAATCCTCCGTGCCGGATACCGGCCGGGTAGTCCCTGTGATCAAAAGTGATCGGGCAAGCTGCCCAGGGATTGAATTTGGGGGCTACGAACTCTGTGTGAGTTGCATGTACCATATTTACCGTTTTGACTTCCGGTGGGAATTTTTTCTGGCCCCTGGTGTTCGGCTGGCGAGGCTCGTCCTCATCTTCGCTTGGTGTGTCCCTTCCCTTGTGTTCGGCGTTTAATTTGCCGGCCTGCTTGAAGACCCAGCATTCTCTGTGGGTATGATTTGCAGGTTTTTCGGAAGTGCCATGAATTTGGCACAATCTGTCCAGGACTTTATTCAGGCCCGATGGTCCCTCTTTACTGCCTTTAAATGGCTTCTTTCCTTGACCTGGTCGAGAGCCCCTGAATCCGGCGTTGACCGCCGTGTTGTCCGGACTATCGCCATTCCGACGCTTGTGCTTAGTGCACCATGGCTTCCCGTTGCCATCTCGAATTTCGGATGTGCCTGGGTCGCTGGTGCCTCTACGGGCCAACTAGCTGTCTTCGCCCACACAAAAGTGGATCATAAGGTTTGTTAAGGCTGCCATTGTCCTTGGCTTTTCTTGGCCAAGGTGTCTGGCGAGCCACTCATCTCGGATACTATGTTTGAAGGCCGCTAAGGCTTCGGCATCCGGACAGTCGACAATCTGATTCTTCTTAGTGAGGAATCTGTTCCAAAGCTTGCGGGCTGACTCTCTGGGCTCCTGTATTATGTGACTTAAATCGTCTGCATCCGGAGGTCGGACATAGGTTCCTTGAAAGTTGGCCCTGAAAGCATCCTCAAGTTCCTCCCAACTTCCAATTCAGTTTTCTCGGAGGCTCTTCAGCCAGTGCCGAGCTCTTCCTTTTAACTTGAGGGAAGGTATTTAATGGCGTGGAGGTCATCCCCACGAGCCATGTGTATGTGAAGGATAAAATCTTCAATCCAGACCCCGGGATCCGTCGTTCCGTCGTATGCCTCTATATTCACGGGTTTGAATCCTTGTGGGAATTCATGATCCAGCACCTCATCGGTGAAGCACAGGGGGTGCATAGCCCCTCTGTATCTAGCCGTGCCGCGACATGTTGTCGGCTGCTGTTGCTCCCGGTGTTGATTCCGGACTGGTGTTCGATTAGTATGATCGTTGTGGTGACCATTATCCCGCGTCGGAGCATGTCCTCTGGACCCGTAGATGGATCTGGCCGCACTGGCCTTTTTGTCCAGGAGCTCTCATAAATCGTGTGCGGTATCGGTGGCTGCTCTATCGCGGCCATGAGGTGGTTGGTCCGGCCTAGTGGTCGTATTGTTTTCTGGTGGAATAGGCGCTGCGGCTTCATCGTTGAATTCGGGTAGCAGTTTGCGCTTTGGGTAGCTCTTTGTGTGGCGATCGTCGCCACATTTTCTTTCGGTGTCCAGCACCTTGTTCCATCTTTTTGCTTCTGCTTCTTCAGGCTCCTCGCTGTGGCCAGGAGCTTTTTGCGGAGTTTATCCTGTCCCAAACGTTTTTCCGGGATGATGAATGCATCATCAACTGGGTTGTCCTCCTCTTTGGAGGCAGTGTGATGATTTCGGCCCTCTAGACCACTGTGATCGGGTGTCTGCTCCGGGCTATGTTCGGCGTGACCTGGCTTATCCTGCTCTACCGCTGGGTCCCTATGGTCGTTGTTGCCTTCGGAGTCAACCGGAGTGTCCTCCTCTTTTGGGTCGTTATCGCTATTTTTACTGTGACTGGACTTAGAGTGGCGCCTGCGCCGTCGTTTTTGCTTTTGGCCGGGGGGGTTATCCTCCGTTGTGTCCTTTTTGTCACCATTGTCTTCTTTAGGCGTATCCACCATGTAGACGTCGTATGATGAAGTGGCAGTCCAGCGCCTCGTGGGCGGTGGTTCCAGATCGTCCCCTACATCGACGTCCATACCATCGATGTTGTCGGAGTCGATGTCAAGCATGTCTGTTAGGTCATCGACAGTGGCTATAAAGTGGGTGGTGGGTGGGTCGCGATTTTCTTCGTCCTCCATATCCCACATGGTCCGGATATAGTCCGGCCAAGAGTCTCCTGATAAAGAGAGAGATTTTAACGAATTCAGCACATCAACGAAGGGCGAGTGCTGGAAGATATCCGCGGCGGTGAATTCCATTATTGGAGCCCAATCGGACTCGATGGGTTCGGATGCACGCGGTTCAGAGCCCACGCCCGGACATAGGTTCGGGGGTCCGGAGATACAAATTTCCCTGGGAGAGGAGTCTGCGTTCGGCCCAAACGCCGATGGGTGTGCGGCTTCCGGGGCGGTGTCTATCCGCCCGTCCTCGGGAGGCAACAATTTGCCCCGGACCGAAGTCCGGAGTAGTAGCAGGTGCGATATTCTGAATACTGTCCGACGACAGATCTAAGTCATGCGTGTGGCGATCGTTCGGCGCTCCTGACATGGGCTCGAATCCGACGAAGATTAAGTCTCTGCGGATATCGGCAGTGTAGTTTAGGTTCCCGAACCTGACGTGAGGGCCAGGGGCGAAGTCATCGATCTACTCTAGATGGCCAAGTGAGTTGGCCCGCAGTGCGAAGCCGCCGAACACAAAAATCTGTCCGGGGAGAAAAGTCTCACCCTGGACGGAGTTGTTGGGGGTTGGAGAAACCATCGAGCCTTATAGCGACGACACAAAGGGACTCTCAATGAAAGCACCAATGTCGGTGTAAAAACCGGCGAATCTCGGGTAGGGGGTCCCGAACTGTGCGTCTAAGGCTAATGGTAACAGGAGACTGGGGACACGATGTTTACCCAGGTTCGGGCCCTCTCGATGGAGGTAATACCCTACTTCCTGCTTGATTGATCTTGATGATATGAGTATTACAAGAGTTGATCTACCACGAGATCAGAGAGGCTAAACCCTAGAAGCTAGCCTATGGTATGATTGTTGTTATTGGGTCCTACGGACTAAACCCCCCGGTTTATATAGACACCGGAGGGGGCTAGGGTTACACGGAGTCGGTTTACAGAGAAGGAGATCTACATCCGAATCGCCAAGCTTGCCTTCCACGTCAAGGAGAGTCCCATCCGGACATGGGACGAAGTCTTCAATCTTGTATCTTCATAGTCCAACAGTCCGGCCAAAGCATATAGTCCGGCTGTCCGGATACCCCCTTATCCAGGACTCCCTCAGCCACCCCTCCCCTTTCCTTCCCCTAGGGCCGGCCAGCCATGTATAGGGGTGCACCAGCCCCCCTAGTGGGATGGTCTGTCCCCTACTTTGGCCCATTAAGCCCATACACTTATCGGGGGTGTCCGGAACCCCTTCCAGTGACCCGATGACTACCCGGTGCACTCCGAAACTATTCCGGTGTCCGAATACCATCGCCCTATATATCAATATTTACCTCTCGACCATTTCAAGACTCTTCTTCATGTCTGTGATCTCATCCGGGACTCCGAACAACATTCAGTCACCAAATCATAAAACCCATATAACATTATATCGTCAACGGACGTTAAGCGTGCGGACCCTACGGGTTCGAGAACTATGTAGACATGACAGAGACACCTCTCCGGTCAATAACCAATAGCGGAACCTGGATGCCCATATTGGTTCCTACATATTCTATGAAGATATTATCGGTCGAACCATTATGACATCATATGTAATTCCCTTTGTCCGTCGGTATGTTACTTGCCTGAGATTCGGTCGTATGTATCCTTATACCTAGTTCAATCTCGTTACCGGAAAGTCTCTTTACTCGTTCTGTAATACATCACCTCATAACTATCTCCTTAGTCATTTGCTTGCAAGCTTATGATGTGTATTACCGAGAGGGCCCAGAGATACCTCTCCGATACTCGGAGTGACAAATCCTAATCTTGATCTATGCCAACTAACAAACACCTTCGGAGATACCTATAGAGCATCTTCATGATCACCCACTTACGTTGTGATGTTTGATAGTAGACAAGGTATTCCTCCGGTATCCGGGAGTTGTATAATCTCATAATCGAAGGAATATGTATTTGACTTGAAGAAAGCAATAGCAATAAACTGAATGATCAATATGCTAAGCTAATGGATGGGTCTTGTCCATCACATCATTCTCCTAATGATGTGATCCCGTTATCAAATGACAACACATGTCTATGGTTAGGAAACCTTAACCATCTTTGATCAACGAGCTAGTCTATTAGAGGCTTACTAGGAACATGGTATTTGTTTATGTATTCACACATGTATTTAAGTTTCCGGTCAATACAATTCTAGCATGAATAATAAACCTTTATCATGAATAAGGAAATACAAAATAACAACTTTATTATTGCCTCTAGGGCATATTTCCTTCAATGATAGCAGGAGATGAGCAGGGGCTCACACTTGGTTGAATCTCTCCATTTTTGATGAGATCTATAATTATTTCCTCCATGGATGCTTTCTGGAAGTGAGGTACTCTATAGGGCCTTAAGTTTGATGGTGTAGCTCCTGGTTTCAGATCAATTCTATGATCACATGCTCTGGAAGGAGGGAGCCCTTCTTTTTTAATAAAACCCTCTTTGTATTGGTCCATAACTTCTGTCAGAAAAGTAGGAACTGGAGGAATGACAGTTTCTTCAGGGCTTATTGCTTGTATATGAAAAAAAACGCATAATGTCTTTCTGTAACATTCTCTACAGTTGGACAACTAATAGCACTGATTGTTCTCCCATTTGAGTGAAATCCTTTAACACCACAGAGTGTCCATTTTTAGTCACTATCAAAATTCCCTTGATTAGATCCATATAAATGGGGCTGTGATGGAATATCCAGTCAGCTCCTAATATAACATCATAGCTGACCAGTGGAAGAACTTTAAATGAAGAAGCAAATGTATTTCCCTGAATTTTGTATTGCATTCCTGGCACCCAACTGTCTAAAATCAATTTTCCTCCTCCTGCTACTGCTACAGTTTTGGGGGCCACTGATTTTGAGGAAAGTTACTGTCAATGGCAAATTGAGTTCTCATGGAAGTGTCAGAAGACCCACTGTCCACTAAGGCCATTGCCTTTTTCCCAGCAATATTCAGAATGACTGCGAAAGTGTTGGGTCCTTGGTTTCCCTCTACAACATTTGAGGAAATCTGCATAACTTTGGCCCCTTTCACTGGTTCAGAGGTATTTGGAGCAGTATGAAACATTTGCTCAGGTGACAACTGCTCTTCTAGTTCTGCTAGAATTTCTTCTTCTTCAACTTCTTGTAAAATGTGTATTGTCCTCCCAATTCTGCATCTATGTTGTCTGGTCCATGGTTCTCTGCAGTACCATCAGTTCCTAGTGTCTCTATTTACAGGCTGCTGTACTTTCTCAGGTGCTTGTGGTGGGGTTCTAAAAGGAGCTGCGGGAATTGCTCTAGGTCTGTAAGGTTATGGGTTTTGAGGTTTTCTTGCATTGGCTGCCCTTTCATAATTTTTTGCAAACCAATAAGCCTCAATAATTCCAACAGGCCTTTGCCCACATACATCATGTTTTATGTCAGCTCTCAGGCCACCAATGAAACAACTCAGAAAAAAATTCTTGCAGGAATGGGTGATCCCTCTTTACCAGAGCAACACATTATTCAAAATTATCTATAATGGGCTACTGAGGAGGTTTGTTGTATGTTTTTCAACATTTCTACTACTTCATGCACAATTGCTTTAGAAAACCTGCCAGCAACCATATTACCAAACTATCGCCAGGTCATCATTTGTCAGGGCACACATATATTCTTTAACCAATTTGCAGCTCTGCCTTGGAAATGTCCGGTAGCTAAGTTCACCCATTGTTCATATGTAGTGTCTGACATGTCATAAAAAAATTCACAAGCAATTAACCACCCTATTGGATCTTCACCACTGAAGAGGGGTATTTCCAATCTTGGTCCTTCCAAAGTTGCCTCTGCAAAAATAAGATGGCCCTCCTAACTGAGTAGGGTATTGATTTATCTGTGCCTCAAATAGTTGAGCATTAGCTTGGTATATAGCCTGCTGATTTTCTGTATGTGGTACAGTACTGGACGGGGGGAAAGGAGCATGAATAAATTGCCATGTTATTGGATTATATGTCTGAGGAGGAGAATATAAAGTAGCAATAACAAGAGCAAAGTAGCCAATGTTACCAGCAAAGCCCAAAGTATGTTGTTGTAGTTGTGCAGTATTATTGGACAGAGACATTCTGAATTGTTGTTGGTGTTGCACTTGTTGCACAGTTTCAGTGGTACAAACAGTGTTGTCTGTAAACAGGGGTGCCACGGCCTATCTGCAACACCCCTGTTTACCTGGTCCTTTTAGTGTTATCCCATCTCACCTACCACGACCTATTTAAGTTCACGGAATTACAGAGCGAGTTACAGAGGGTTAAACCCCTAACAAGAGCTTGATGGTCAATAGTGCTGACAGCTAGCCTTGCATCTGAGCCGTTCGTTGCCTGCTGAAGCGGTATCTGGCAATACTAGTTGTTCTTCTTCTGAATATTGGGTGGGTGTTGTTTCTTCAGTGTTGTCTCCCCTGTCAGGCGTGGACGGGGTCCTGACACGGCCTCCCGTGATCTACTTTTCCTCGCTATCCGCGATGGCCCCGGATGTGCCGGCTTTCGTCGACATGGCTTCTTTCCCCACATGCCTGACGCATTGCCGCCATTGCTCGTGGCGGATTTGACAGGACATGACGTTGTCCAGGCTGGACTGACGAGGAGGGGGTGGCGATGGCGATGGTGGTGGTGCCAGATCTGGAGGGTTTGCCGTCAAGCCAACCTGTATCGGGCTAGCTCAACGGGCAACCCAGGCAGCTGCAATGCCGGAGAATTCCTTCTGTTAGCCGGAGGCCATGGCGGGTGTTGTACAAAGAGATGGAGAGAACGGGAGTGAATTGTGGTTCTTGCCCGATGCTTGGACACGTTTATATAGCGGGCGGGTGAGAGTAGGCAGCCAGAGAGGTGTTTAATGCTCGCCGGCATAGGAACGGACGACTGGCGCTCGGGGCGCCGGAGTAGGTTCCTCAACACTCCGATTAATGGAGGTAGGCGGGCAGGCGAATGCCATTTCAATAGGGAGAGAAGGCGCGCACAAGTAGGCGGCAAGCCGCTGCAATGCTATGCTGGCTCCTGTGAGCAGTCGCGTCCGCTCTGGCCTGACTTCAGACAAGAAAGCACGCGATAATGTGTTTTTGGTGGGCCAGGTTAGTCATACACAAATGCGGCAACAGTCCGAACATCCGTAAAGTCTCCATAATTTGTTTTCGGTTTACGGGAAGTTTGTCTTCGGTTTACGGGAAAAGATGCGTCCGGACTGCCAAACTACCCTTTAGAAGTACTTTATAAGGAAATTGTACCATGAAAATTACTCCCCCCTAGTGTCAAAAACACACTTATATTACGAGACAGAGGAAGTACATAAGAAATGTTCATTAGCAAAAAAAAAACTACATAAGAAATGTACAGAAACATACATAGTGATACATAGGCTCACACGGCGAAGACATGAACACAAATGGACAAATCGGAACACAAATAGCCCAGAGACCTATCCACAATCTGAGTGTTGCTTCCCTTGAATTTTTGTCAGTTCTTTTACAAGATATCAGTAATATGATCCCCAGATATAATTCTTCAACTGCTCTGAATTTGTCGATTTTATAAAAAAAATCTTTCTAACACGGATATATCTGGACAATTATTAGCTGCCATAGATTTGCAACACTAAAGTAGACAATTACAGCGGCTCTTGTCTCCTCAGGCGCAGATATGACTCCAAGACGTGTTGTCTTCAGTCATCACTTTTGAAGCTATCATACTGGCAGAGGAACTGAAGAACATTGGTCTTCTCTTCTGAAGCTCCACTTTTTTCCTCTGCGGCGGGTGCTTTGCCGTTATCTTGGACAGCTGCGGATTCATCTTCCGTTTCTTCTGAGGATTAGCGCCAACGGTCTTTGGTTTTACTATGAATATGGGCATCTTAGATGCCGCAGTCTTATTTCCTGTACGGCACAATTTAACAGTAAGTAACCCATTGGTTTTCAAACGGGAATACTACTTGATCACACAAAAAGAAAACAAGGCAACACTGAAGGCAAACAGCAACATAAACAAGGACGTTCGCAATCAACGATAATGATAGTCATGGCCAAGATAAGCTGCCTCACTACATGTTATGTGGAACACCATCAGGCTCAGTGCATGTTAAAATAGCAAATTATCAAATATGTGCAATCATGGACCTTAACAGTACAAGCGATATGGTGAAAAAAATGATGAACGTCTATGTGCCTACCTTGTTGGAACTCTCAGGACCATTAGTTTTGGTCAAGACATCTGTTGGATTTAACACTGATTCAGACGATCCATTGATCTGCAAACCAAAAATAACAGAACTCTCACCCAACCAAACAAACAAATTTAAGAGACATCCAATTGAAAACTAGAAATATAGGAAAATATACATGGCAAGACAGCAAAGCAAGCAATATACCCTCCCTTCACAGAAATATCTTCAACATAAATCGCTACAATGAGACTACTCCATAACACCATTAGATTTGTGCCAATGTTTCCTACTCCCTCTGTTCCTAAATATTTGTCTTTTTAGGATTTCAAATGGACTACCACATACGGATGTAAATAGACATATTTTAGAGTGTAGATTCACTCATTTTGCTCCGTATGTAGTCACTTGTTGAAATCTCTAGAAAAACAAATATTTAGGAACCGAGGGAGTATTAGTTATGTATGAGATATTGCTCAATGACCAGCATTTACTCTTATCAGTGAATTTCTGGTTCAAAATGGCTTCACATCCACTTAACTCCAACTGTTGCTATATCTAAGGAAAATTGAAAACCTATCCCATAAAATGACAGTAAACGCTTCACACAAAACAACTTGTATTTCAGTATTTGAAGCTTAGTTATTAGCTATCTTACATTTTGAAAAAATCTATATAAAAAGGCTGCTTATTTACAGTTTACACATCAAGAAGAGGAATGCCGAGATGCTTCATACAGAACAAGCGTACTATATGTTTGGAAGGATAATTCAGCATATTTTGAGGTGTAACTGTGTCAGGTCAACTAGTTTGGGAGGATGAAATAAAATTCAAGCTGATGGTCTACAGTGATCTTATAACAATTGATGATTAAGAACATAAAACTGACAAAAAGAAATATAAACAGAAAAGGAAAGGAAGAATACAGTAAGACAAGTACCTTTGCCGTGACATTTGACTGGTCTGGTATACCGAAACCTTCATCATCGTCGTCATCATCTTCGATCTGTTTCACATAATCTTTCGAGTTCTGCAATAGCCAACAGTATGAGAGGGTTAGAAAAAATTTATGCACAAGTTTGCACCTGCAGGTACATATGGAAGTCGAGATAGAGGATTACTCGGAAAGTGATTGATTTGATAAGTTCTTCATCTAGTTCTGCTACTGTTTTTTTCTCCTGTAATCACACAAAACTACAAATGTTAGAGAGAGAGAGAGAGAGAGAGAGAGAGAGAGAGAGGTTTTAATAAATGGTACCAGGACCACCATTTCATAAGCAAGCTACTCTAAGTAATTCCCTAAAAAATGGAACACTACATGTATTTTTTTTTATAAAACATACAGAAAAAAATCTGCGAGGACTTGCCTTGAGGTGAGCAGAGTGCTTCAAAATTTCGAGCATCTGGTCAACCGATACTCCTGCATGTCTCGACTGCAAACAGCACAAGAAAACAATGTCAGTAGTCAGCAAGTCAACATTTCATGTGCATATACAAGTACAGTTTAACCGAACTTAAAAGAATGGCCAGATGACCAGATTGTACCTTCATGGACCACATCTCTTCTAAAGCAGAAATTACATCCATGTCCTGCTTTGAGTCGTTTGCTCTGTTCTCCAGTGCTCTCATTGCATCACCCATCTCCTCCACTTTTCGTTTTCTCTTCTCTTTGTCCACAACATAACAAAAGAAAATACATCAACATGATTAAATTCAAGCTCAAAATGACAGAAAAACAGAAGCTGTTCAGGATATGCCCTATACCACCCACCCCAATGTCTTCACGCCAAGGCTCAGAGTTTCGACTAGCCCCAGATTCCACCGTATAGTCTGAATTCTGGGCGTCTGTTTTAAAGGTAATCTCAGTTGAGCACCTAGTACAGTTGAAGTAAAACCTAAATATCTGTATTCCCAAGTATGTCTGCACACAAAATAAATAAAAAATCACATTAGCATGGATTTGCATTGCACTAATAACAGTATCCAAGATACGTGGTGAATATGGATATACAATACAAAAAATCCAAGCAATGGATAATAACATGTCAGGTTTTGCTTCCCCATGTAGTAATGAACACTGGATGCCAATAATGGTTGTCGATTCAAATGATCGGATCGACACTCTCGGAATAACACAAAACTGCATTTTAACTAAAATGTAGTGCAGGGCACTTCGAGACTAAATGTGAGTTTGTAACTTTGTATGCCCCACTTTTGATACTTCATAGAAGCATGAACTTTGTGCTGCATGCCAGTAAAGATTACGAAAAAAGAAAGGAGATGGTTTAATATTCCAGAGGGTCTGATTTGAATAGCTGCTTTGACTAGCAAGATCTCCTTACGACTCGGGTCACTAAGATAGTACTAGCTTTTGGTCCAGACCGGAACAAAGCAGCAACAGGCAAACACCACGGTATGACACTCACGGTCTCCAATGGAAGCGCTAATCGACTTCAGATTTGTGCAATTCGCGCGCACCGCGGTTCTAGGGCTAAATAACTAGGCCTGGGAAACCGCGACAGAAGGACGGACGGGGGCGCGGCGGCGCATGCGCACCTCGCCGATGCAGTCCTCCTTGCGCGAGTTGAGCTTGGTACCCTTTTAGATGTAGGTCCCACAGGCGCCGCACCGGATGCTGATGGGGAGCCTCATGCGCGCCTGGATCTGCTGGTTATTGGGCTGCTTCTGCCGCGGGACCTTCGCCGGGTAGAAGTCCGGCGGGTAGTACTTGTTCGGCGCCTTCCGTTCACCTATCCCGAGGCAGCCGGAGAGCTCGCCGGAGCACTAGCGCCGGAGAGGAGGGCTGGCGGGTCGCAGAGGCGGTAGGGGTTTGGGTTGCGCTCGGGATCGGCCGCTCGGCTAATCACCGAGGAATATCAACCGGGCTCGAACCGTCACGAAAAGAAAACGCAACCGGGCTCGTGGTCGGTGTCGGCATCGGCTTCTGGTCTTATGGACGTGTATAATAAATACAAAATCGAACGATTTTACACATGTACTAAAAAAATGATTTTTTTAATCTTTTTCTTTTGCGGGGTAAATGGAGTTTTTATTGCATGATAGTAGTGTTACAATTAAGAGGCCACAAATCCTCGATACAAGGTGGAGTCGAGTTCACCCACACAGCCGTGGTGAACTCGGTGCGACTATAATTTGCCAACTGATCTGCAACTCTATTTTGACTACGGTGTACCTTCTGAGGTAAAAACTCCCTATTACACATTAAATCTCTAATTTCTACAACTAAATGTCCATACACCGAGCGAGCCAACGTATTGCTTGATAGAACTGAAAGTGCCTCCAAAGAGTCTGACTGGATCACCACCGGGAGTTGTGTATGTTGGATGGCCAAAGCCATCCCTTGCATAAGTGCATGCAACTATGCCTCCAATGCATCATTGCAATGAAAAATCACTCTATAAGCTGCAAAGATAATTTGACCCGCACTGTCTTTGAGAACCATGCCAGCCGCCGCTGTCCCATCCGATGCCTTGAAGGAACCGTCCACAGACAAGGGCAACCTTATCAGGCCCAGGCGCAGGCCAAGGGGTATGAGAGGAGCGTGTATGCACCATTGGCTCCTTTACAACAGCCAATACTAGCATTTTTCCTTTCAATATCTCCTCCGTAGAATACCGGCCAGCAAGCTTGATGGATTTGTAGTAGCTATCTAAGTAGTCCACTGTGACATCAACAGGTGGTACTTCTTTCCCATGTAATATATCAGACCGAAGCTGCCATACTCGCCAGATTAACATAATGATCATATCACGCACATCCTCCGAACACCTGCTCAACAAATGTAGCAGCCATTCCTTTCCGCTTTCCAGCAAAAACTCGTCGGGTGGAAGGGGCCAGCGAGTTCTCATACGAATTCAAATTTGCCTAGCTTGCTCACATGACACCAGCGCATGGAAAGTTCCTTCCTCCTCAATGCCACACAGTGGGCAAGTCGCTCGCTTCGACAAATGTCTATACACTTTGCACTTTGTCGTAGGAAGAACTCCAGTAGCCACTTTCCATGCCGAGATTTTCATCTTCTGTGGAACCGAAGACTTCCATATAACATTCCATATAGACCTTACACCACTTGGCTCTGAACTAGACGCACCCCCGGCGAAGGCAATGTTATGCTCACATGTGGCAAGCTTGTAAGCACTCTTGACCGTAAACAAACCGGTCTTCTCAGGAAACCACGATATGAAGTCATTTCGTTGCCTCGGGGATGTACGAATTTTCATGATATGCTCAATGTCCATAGGCCAAAAAAACTCTCGCAGCCGGTCAGCCCTCCACGCATCGTGCATGTCCAAAAAATCTAAAACCCGGTTCAGACGACAATTGTGTTTTGGTGTGATTGGCCGGAAAGAGGACGCCCTTGGGATCCAGGGATCCCTCCATGTGCGTATTAGTGCACCATTCCCCACTCTCCAAATGATACCCCTCTTCAGCAGTTCGAGACCATGTAAAATTCCTTTCCAGACTGCCGAACCATTGCTTGAAAACACCGTGTCCAATAAATTGCTGGAGGGGTAATATTTTGCTTTCAATAACCTTGCACATAAACTTTGTGGTGTGTCCAGCAACCGCCATGCTTGCTTCGCGAGGAGGGCCTGGTTGAACGCCCTCATATCCCAGAATCCCATACCTCCCATAGACTTTGGAAGCCTAATTTTGTCCCAGCTCATCCAGGCCATTTTATTCTTTCCTTTCTCAACTCCCCACCAGTACTGGTGCATCATGCAGGTTAATTCATCACATACTGAAACATGGAGTTTAAATACACTCATAACATATGCGGGTATAGCTTGAGCCACTGACTTAATTAAGATCTCCTTATTCCCTGAGGAAGAATATTGCTCACTCCAGTCAATCAATCATTTCCGCAACCTTTCTTGGACAGTTTCAAAATTACCTTTATGCATCCTACCTTCCGGCACTGGTAGGCCTAGGTATTTTGGTTCAAACACCTCTTGAATTATCTCAAACACACTCTTTATACCTGAAGCAACCGTAGGCAGGCAGTGGTCTGAAAAAAGGATGGAACACTTGGATGGATTAATTAACTGTCCCGTTGCCGCTTCATAAGTGTTCATAAAACCCTTCACAATGACCGCCTGTTGTTCTGATGCTTGAAAAAACAAGAGTGAATCATCCGCAAATAAGAGATGAGAGGTTTCCGGAGCACCTCTACAAATTCTTACCCCCTTCAGACCCTCTTCCTCCATGGATTTTTTAAACAAAGCTGACAGAGCATCAGCTACAAATGGAAAGAGAAAGGGGGGCAATGGGTCACCTTGACATAAGCCCCTTGATGAGATGAAGGCCTCAAGTAACTTCCCATTAAACTTAACTGAGTACTTCACACTAGAAACGCATGCCATTACCCGGGAAATCCAATGCTGAGAGAACCCCCACTTAAGAAGAGCCCTCTCCAAAAACACCCAGTCAACACGATCATAAGCCTTGGATAAATCTAGCTTGTAAGCACAAAACGCTGGTGAGTTCTCCTTTAGAGACTGTATATGGTGGATACATTCAAACGCAATAATAGAGTTATCTGAGATGAGCCTTCCTGGAATGAAAGCACTTTGATTTTCAGAGATAAGCTCATGAAGTAATGGGCGTAACCTGTTCAACATGCATTTGGAGACAATTTTGTATATCACATTACAAAGACTGATGGGTCAAAAATCCTTCAACTCCTTAGGGTGAGGAACCTTAGGAATCAACACAATGGTTGTCTCATTAACTCCATCGGGCATAACTCCTGTCATAAAAAATTCCTGGACTGCAACAATTATCTCTGTTTTTAAAACTCCCCAGTTCCGTTGATAGAACCGGGCAGGAAACCAATCAGAACCTGGTGCCTTCAAAGGGCCAATCTGGAACAATGCGTCAGAAATTTCCTTCTCCAAATAAGGTTGAAACAATTGTTCGTTCATCTCCATAGTAACCTTGGTAGGTATACAATCCAGAACCACATCTGAAGCTAGAGTGGGATCCTTGGTGTACACCTCCTTGAAGTATGAAGTGGCCATCCTTTCCATATCACTTGGTGTATAGCACCAAGTCCCATCTATTTTTCTGAGCCGTTGAATATAATTCCTATGAGCTCGCCAAACTGCTCGGCGATGTAAATATGTCGTGTTGCGTTCCCCTTCTTTTAGCCATGTGATACGCGAACGCTGCAACCACATCATCTCCTCTCTGTACAGAAGCTCGTCTAGCTGATTCATCTTGCTGCGTATGTGTGCACGATTGGCTCCGACAAGCTGTAACCCCGCTAGCTGCTCCCTTAGTGTTTCTATTTCCTTCAGAACATTACCAAAGTTCTCTTTACTCCATGCTTTCAGTTTTTTCATGAGTTCTTTCAACGCAACAGTCATTGAACCTAATTCACCATTAGGTTTATTTTTAGCCCAAGAACTTGCCACAATTTCCGGAAGCGCTGGATGACGCTCCCACATGATCTCATATCGGGGTAAGGATACCCGTTTTTTATGAAGCTGAACTTCCTCGAGCTGCACCAAGAGTGGGCAATGATCAGAATACGACGACGCCAAGTGGAGTACTCTGGTCGCTGGGAACAATTCACGCCATCCTCCGTCCGCACATGCCCGATCAAGACGTACTTGTATGTTCCAATCTCCCGCCTGACCATTATTGTATGTATAAGGGATTCCAGCAAACCCCAACTCTTCCAACTCACATAGCAAGAGGCAGTCCCTCAAGGCTTCCATTTGTGATTCAGAGCGTGTGGTTCTGGATAGATGCTCATACTGCCACATCGCCTCATTATAATCTCCACACACAAACCACGGAGCCTGTGAGATACCGCGTAGTCGAGTCATGTGATCCCACATAATATGTCTATTCTCTACCCGCGGTTCACCATAAACAAATGTGCCTCTCCATGAATTTCCTGCTCCCACATTTTCAATCTGAACATCAATGTACCGGTTACAAGCATCCAGTACATTCACTATTAGAGACTCGTCCCAAAACAGAGCCAAGCCGCCACTTTTTCCATCACTACTGACGCCACAGAAACCTTTCAGGCCTAATTTCCATTTGACTTTCTCAATTTTATCTGACGATTGTCTAGTCTGACACAAGAAGACCAGCTTGGGGTTATTGGCTTTTGAGAGGGCCACAACCTCACGAACTGTCCGGCGGTTCCCCACCCCCCGACAGTTCCAAGACAAGATATTCATTGCGTCTGACGGTCCTCCATGCGGGAGGCCGCTGATATCTCATTTGTATCACCACTTTTTGCAATCCTTGCCCTTTTGCTACTGTTACTACTACAGGGAGAAACCCCCTCCTTCTGATCAGTGCCACTGCCATCTGTGATGGCCAATAGACCGAGAGTATGGTTTGCACCATCGCATTTAACTGCCTTGGCAGCATCCATATTTAGCCGCTTTCTCGGATCCTTATCCACCTCCATCCGCCCCCATGACTTTTAACTGGACTTGAAGCCGTATCAGCTAGCTCTGTATTATCCCCATCACGATCCTTCTCTGTGCCTCCATCTTTGGTCTGCTGTATGTCTTGCTTTCCTCTAGTTCTCTCATCGCTATTTTTCCGAGGAGGACCATTAACACGAGTTTTATTTGGCCCCTCGGCATACAGCCAGTCCCCATACTTCATCTTTGTTTCATCATGAATACCCAAGCCACACTCCTTGAACTCATGCCCTATCAGCCCACATACTTTACAAAACCTTCCTAACTTTTCATACCTGACCAGATAGACTCGACGTTCCTTGCCGCGAAAAATGCTAACATACTTTGTGAGCGGCCGGTCGATATCATGCTTAACCCGCACCCTCACATAATCACCGCGAGTATTACCATTCAAATGCATGTCCAGTATCTCGCCTGCATCCTTCAAAAGTTTTACAACCAGCTCCTCCTTGCAATAAACTTTAGGTAACTTGTGAATCTGGAGCCATATAGGCATATGAACAAAACTGATTCCCTCCGCATTGCTGAATCCATCATACGGGCACAAAAGAACAGCCCAGTTGCGGAACAACCATGGTCCCTGCATCAACATGTGTTCCCAATCCCCTAAGCAGTATGCCTGAACAACGAACAGATTAGGGCCGATGGGGCGGAACCTCACACTTTGCGTTGGATTCCATGCTGCTCTCATGTCTTTATAAAAAGCAGATTGGCTGAAGGTTTTCCGTGTATGAACCCTCACTAGTGCAAGCCATCGAACACTCTCATTGATCTCTGGATCATCTTCATCCACCACGACATCGTCAAATTCTTCATCGTTGAGATCGAGTTGATCAAAAAATTCTCCCAGATCGGCCTTAGCGGCTGCCGCGCCGTCCCCGCTTGTGGCGGTGTGAGCATCAGAGGGGTTCGCCATCAAAAAGGGAACAGGAGGGCCGGCCGGGACGATCAGCGGCCTGCCAGAACCACGGGGCCGACCACAGATCGATAGGACTCGAGGGTGATCGCAATCGCCCAGGAGGAAAAGAGAACCCTAGCCTCATGCGTAGGGGAAAAGACTTACGATTTTGCGTCGTCAGCTGATTTTTTTAATCAAAAGGGCTCACACCCTGGTTCCATTACTTAAAATGAAGGGTTAATTATCCTTTTGCCCTCAGTGGTGTCTATGTGCTCAGTTTTGCCCTCAGATGCAAATTGTGCTCAGTCTTGCCCCTAGTCCATGCACATCTACTATGACGAGGCCAAATGGCCATATTTGAGTCCATTCCGTCCGCCAGCGTTAAGTTGTGGGTCCGGAGCTTACACATGGGACTGTGTGGACTTGGGTCCGGAGCTGACATGTAGGCCCGTGCAACTAAATCCCCAAATCATTCATAGCTCACTCTGCCCATCCGCTTCCCCGCCGGCCGACTGACCTGCGCTGCCGCCGGTACTTGCGCCACGGCCAGGACCTGCCCCGCCACCAGCTGCACGCCTACTCCACTGCTGCCTTTCTGCGCCTATGCTCCACGGCTGCCTGCGACGCCCGCCACCTTCCTGCGACGCCACGGGTGGGGCACCTGCCACCTGCTCGACCTGCGGCGCGACCTCCTTCCGTGCTCCCGGCCGGAGCGCTCAAAGGTGGGGGGCTGCTGGAGCTATTTGAACTAGGAGGAAGAACCCTAGGGCGAAATGGAGAGCAGCGGCGACCCCGGAGTATTTGGCGAGGCAGGCATCGGGCGGGAGATCCGCCGCGTCCACGACTGGGTTCCCGAGGGGTAAGTCTCGCCTCCTGTTTAGATTGAGCTTAGTTGTGCATTTGAACACTCGATTCGAGTAGGTTTGCCCAATTAGTGTGTTGATTGCGTCTCTATTTTTTGCCGGTTAGGATGGAGTTGCGGTTTGCTTTCTTGATGCACATTAGAAGGGACCGATACATGTTCGATGCAAAGGATCAGAAGAAATACCAAGGAGGTTTTGATTATCGGTTGCCAATGGCTAGTAATTGGAGTTTCAGACAATTTGGGGAGGTAATTTGTAGCCAATATCCTTGGGGTTTGCTTGATGAAGTGGTATACAAATACTATGATGGGGAAAAGAAATGGGTGACAGTTAGTAATGATGAAGAGCTAGCTACCATGTTTGTTAGGCATAAAGAGAAAGATAATTTTCATGTGAGGCTGCAAGTTGATGTGCTTGAGCAGGCATTTGGACCTAGGATGACGGGTGCAACATCTTGGGGAGAACCAAGTCGTCGTAATGGCATCTCTAGCCAGAACAGTTCAGTTGGTGCACGACAACGTGGTGGCTCGACAAGTGTGGGCAACAGCAGTAGGGTCCCCCTTGAAGTGGAGCATGATGACTACAATTTTGGGGTTGATGAAGAGAAGCTATATTCTGATGTTATTCGGAATTTACGACGGGCACCTCGGGCTGATAACCAAGATGAGGCTCACAATACAGTCCGTGTGGATGATGACGCGGTGGGTGAGGACAAAGACCTTGTAGCTGTTGAATGGGACCCTTTGAACCCTAATTTGGAAGAAGGTATAGTTTTTGCATCCATGAATGAGTGTAGAAATGCAGTTGTGACATACTGCATCAAGGTAGAACGTACTTTCAAAGTTGACAAGAGCAATCAAGTACGTTACAGAGTGCACTGTCCGACTGAGGGTTGTCCATGGAGGCTGCTCGCATCTAAAATGCGTAATAGCACTAATGTTCAGGTCAAAGTGAACCCTTTTAAGCACACATGCCAGGAATCAACCCTTAGGAAGGATACAATCAGTAGAGCCAAGTCAAGATGGGTGGCAGAAGAAGTAAAGAAGTGGGTGAAAGAAAACCAGCAAGTGGGTCCAAAGGAATTGCAGAAGAACATCAAAGATAAATTCAAGATAGATTTACCATACATGAGGTTGTTCAATGGTAAACAACATGCTATGGATTCTATTTATGGTAACTGGCGGGAAAGTTTTCAATTGTTGTATTCATTCAAAGGTGAAGTGGAGAGGACAAGCCCAGGTAGTATTGTAGATATTGATCACCACACCGTGGAGTACACATTCAGGGGAGTGACGAAGACCAAGGAATGCTTTAGGACGGTTTTTGTCTGCTTTGAGGCTTGTCGCCGGGTTTTTTTGGCAGGTTGCAGGCCTTATTTGGCTATTGATGCCACTTTTCTCACAGGGAGGGTTAAAGGATAGTTAGTAGCTGCTTGTGCAGTTGATGCACACAGTTTTGTATTTCTAGTTGCCTATGGTGTGCTAGAGACAGAGTCTAAGGAGAGCTGGACTTGGTTTTTGCATAATTTGCGCCGGGCTATTACACATCCCAATGGGTTGGTCATTCATACAGATGCCTGCAAAGGTTTAGAAGTGGTCGTGGACAATGTGTTCCCTGGAGTAGAGCATAGGGAATGCATGCGTCACCTTGCTACAAATTTCATGAAGAAATTCAAAGGAAAGGTGTATACCGACAATTTATGGCCAGCATCTTTGACTTGCAGTGTGAAGAAGCACAACTACCACTTGAGGCAGTTATACATGAATCCCAAAGTGAAAGAATACTTGGAAACACACCACTCCAAGTTATGGGCCAGAAGCCAATTCAGTGAACTGAGCAAAGTTGACTATGTGCACAATAATCTAGCAGAGTCTTTCAACTCAACGATCCGGAAACTAAAGGGTCATTATGTGGTGGATTTGTTGGACAGGATAAGGATAGAATACATGCAGAAATTTCATTATCGTGCAGGAATAGCCAAGGCAAAATTCATGGGCCAATTATCATCCCTGCCGTGATGAATGAACTGATGCAGAAAACAACAGGCTTGGAAATGAACATGGCTCTTTGCTCGGGTACCATAGTAGAGATATCATATTTGGATAAAGAGAAGAGGGAATGGAGATATCCAGTGGATTTAGAAGCTAGAACTTGCAGTTGTAGGCAATGGCAGATAACTGGGTTGCCATGCATTCATGCCTTGTTTTTCATCACTTCTCTCCCTGGTCCAACAAGGAACATTCAACAGTATGTGCATGATTACTACTCTGTTGCAAGGTTCAAAGCCACATATGCTTATGCCTTGCCTGCTATGGAGGGAAAACAACAATGGGACATGGTGGACCCTGGATTCAAGCTTTGCGCTCCAGTTCTGAAGAGAGCAGCAGGTAGACCAAGGAAGAGTCAAATCAGACCTCGCAGCGAAGGAGCTGGACTTGGAGCGAGGAAGCGTAAGTGCACAAGATGTGGTGGGTCTGGTCATTTCGGTAAGTATTGTGATAACACAGTAGATCCAGCGTTTGGAGAGAGTTTCGATGAAGGCTTCGATGAAAATGATGGACAGCAGCCGGTTGCATCAGATGAAAATGATGGTCAACAGCCGCATGATTTTGACGATGACCCAAGTGAGGCTCCGAATAGTGATCATGGTGATCCAAGTGAGGCTCCAAATAGTGACCATGGTGATCCAAGTGAGGCTCCAAATGATGATCATGGTGATCCAAGTGAGGCTCCAAATGATTATCTTGGTGATCCAAGTGAGGATCCAAATGATGATCACGATGATCCAAGTGAGGCTCTAAATGGTGACCAACCTTCTGTTGTTGTGAGTTCTGCTAGGTATGTAAATTTTGCAAGGGTCAAATACTACTGTACATTTATGGGTCACTTGACATGATCTCATTACCCTTTATGTTTTGCACAGCTCTATGATAGGTTTGAAGAAGACGCACAAGGTACCGACAACCAAGAGGAGAAGAGAAGAAGCAATGAGCACAAGGTGCACGAGGAGCAAAGTGATGGCAAGAAGCTCAAGGAACAGACAGAAGCCCGAACGCTATATGTGAATAATTATGAAACATTATGAATAATGTTGTATTTCTGTTGGATGATGTTAGAACTATGTTTGACATGATGTTTAAATCTGTTGGATGATGTTTGAATGAGCACATGGTTTTTCCTTTTTTTGATTTTTTTTGAATTTTGTTTTGCTCATTTGTATTCTGGTCAAACTTAACTTTGACCAAGATTTAAATAAGTGTAAAACATCAAAATGAAAAACTAAGCCTGGATCCTTCTTAGTCAATCCAAAATGAAGCTGTGGTGAGGTTTTTGAAATTTTCATGAAAAATGTGCTAAAATGAGGGTCCAAAGGTAGGGTAAACAGCCTCATCTGTAAGCAAGGTTTTTTTCGACCTTGTCTAAATCATCCAAATAACTTTCCTAAACATATATTCTATATATTGTATATATACGGACTATGTGCACTGGTTTTTCCATTTTTTTGATTTTTTTTTAAATTTTTTTTGCTCATTTGAATTCTGGTCAAACTTAACTTTGACCAAGATTTAAATAAGTGTAAAACATCAAAATGAAAAACTAAGGCTGGATCCTTCTTAATCACTCTAAAATGAAGCAGTGGTGAGTTTTTTGAAATTTTCATGTTTATTTCCCCAAAACACTTCTCTTCACTTCATACAAAAGAGTTTGAGATACTCGAGATATCATACAATACACATGAACTTATCGTTTAAATGTATGTAAACCTTGTTTATCAACTTAAATCGTTAGTATATGACATAAGAAGACTATGTGCGCAGGTTTTTTATTTTTCTGATTTTTATTTAATTTATTATGCTCATTTGAAATCTGGTCAAACATAGCTTTAACTGCTCCAAACCCCTCCCAAACCCCGCTAACCCTAGCGCTGAACCAGGACCGTTCTTCTAACCCTAGCGCTGAACAAGGGCCGTCGATCTAACCCTTCTAGAAGGAATCTGTGGGGAGGAGGGGGGCGATCCGCGAGATGCAATCTGATTGGCTGGGAGATTCGTTTTTTTAAACAAATATCGGGCGTGCTGGATGGACTGTTGGGCCGTCTCGTTGTCTGGGCCTGAGACCGGTGAGACCGCAGTAAATAGCCCGTCTCAGCCTTTCCAGGCCTTGTATGCATGCATGGGAGGCGGCGACGTGCATAGGCTGCGACGTGGGTTTGCATGTGCGGGAGGCTGCGACGTGCATGCATGCGAGCGAGGCGAGCGAGGCGTGCTAGGCGCGCTAGGCTAGCGAGGCCAGCTAGGTGGTTCAACGAGTCAGATGCACTGTCCGGTCAAAGAGCTATGCAGTGATTCAAATGCACGCACGCGCCCCATGCATGCATCGTTTTTGTGCAAAAATTTAAGAGTGCAAAGCGTAACGGATACACACACGCATTCGGATTCACACACGCACCGTTCTCACCCTTTCTCTCTTCCTCTCCCACCCACAGTCCTATAAATGGGGTGCCTATCTTCCTCTCCCACCCATAAGCCAGATCCGATCCATTCTCTCCAACTTCAAACACCCAATCGACCGAGCCCTCCCCAAGCGAGACCATGCAGTTCAACGGGCCGACCTTCAGCCGTCCGCCTGTCGTGCCGGAGCGGCGCTACCCACCAGGCGTGCTCATGGAGAGGGAGCTCCGCGTGTGGGCTTTTTCAAGGTGGAGGGGTTCCGTCGAACTCACCCGCGCCTTCCTCAAAGCCGGCTATGCCCTCCTCCCATGGGGCTCACCGAGGATGTTCACCGTCAACGAGGTTCGTGACCGCGGCGGCATCCTCCTACTGCTCACGGTCACCTTCACCAACCCGTTTGACGCGCGCGAGCTCCTTGGCCAAGTCTTTTGGTGCGGCTGCGAGGCCATCTTCTTCACCGTCTACAACATCTACACCAACTACGAGAACATCTTCCCCACTCCAGCCGGGATGCACTCCCTTCCCTACGACGACGAGGAGGAGGTGTGAAGATGAAGACGATGTTGAAGGGGCGCGCGCGGCCAAAGTGGAAGGACGAGATCAAGATGAAGACTGTTTCATTTTTTATTTGTTGCTTTTCTATGTCGTGTCGCGTTGTGTCATGTTTCGTCATGTGTCCGTGAACTGTCCGTGAACTTATTATTGTAATGGTACTTGTGTTGAATCTTATCTAAGTTATTTATTAGGGTTTATTATGTGTGTTAAAAAATGTCCGTGCCCAAGCATATAATTTCTTCCCTAAACCAAGTCATGAAGCTCGAGAACTTGTGGTTGTCATTCAAAAGAGGGGGTGAGAAGCCCTCCGTTTTATTCAAAAAACAGTCATGAACTAACATGCAAATTTATTCCGTTTAAATCCTAAACCAAGTGCCACTCTAACACTAAACCAAGTGCCACTCTAACCAAAACCACATGGCAGTGAAAACATACGTTTTCAACCTTCCAACCCTCCAAAATTTCAGTGCAAAACAAAGGAAAACCACTCTCACATGTGTGCAAACATTCACGGTCTCACATTTTTTTTGACAAATTTCACAGTCTCATTATGTATACATTCCTTCCCTACCCATGTCAAACTCTTGCCATCTGTCCTAGCGGTTACCAGCGCAGCCCTAAACACCACTAACCCATGCGGTCTTGGGTTCGAGTCCCCAGCCGCACCAATTTTTTGTGCATTTTCCACCCTTCATTTTTTAGACAAATTAGTTTCTACTCAATGTAATGCCCTTAAAAAATGTTCATTTATTTTGGCACTAGGTGTAAACATCTACCAGAGCTGAGGCACATTTTCCATGACATTTTGGTCTTTGATTTAAATCACGGTGTATTTGAATTAGATTACTTAAATTGCTATTAAATATTTAATAGCTCCAAATAATTTCCAACCTTAATTGTTTGGCTCTGGAAAAATTCATTAGCTGCATTTCATTGATCAAAAGTTTCTGAATTCCTCATTTCTTCTCCTTTTTTTTCAACATATTTAAATGTTGGTCACTTCTTTTTTTTCCAACATTTAAACAACTTTGACCAACATTTAAACTAGGTGAATTTCTCATACAATTTCAAGATTACAATTCCTCCATAATTCATGCCTTTCCATACATTTTCAACAATACAACCAGTGCGATTACCATACCTACAAATGCCCAAAAGTATTTGCAAATGGGTATTGGTAGTGCTTGATCGTCAAGCTTCCTAACCTTCTTCTTCAACATCCTAAGCTCAACAACTAGCTCTCTGTCAGTGCGTGCTTCGCCCTCCATCTCTTCTTCCGGAGCTCGTGCTGCGGCCACTGCAGTTTGGGGCAGCATGCGCAACCATTCGTCATGCTCTTCTTGCAGTTCATTTATCAAAGTCTTGGCCAGAGCATCGACCCAAAGAAAGAAGCATGCCACCTGCATGAACACGGAACAGATCAACCGATTTCTCAAAGATCCCGACCACGAAAATGGTGCAATTGCCCCGATTCTTACCCCATTCTCGCTGCACACGTAGACGGACGATTGTGGTTCCTCGGTGTGTGAGAAACCCTCCAATCAACGCTCGCCCGACACCGCGGACAGACGAAGACAGGCATCTCCACACGCGCTCGGCTCTGCATCCGCGAGGTGGCACGGGATCTTGCGGAAGACATGGAGCTTGGAGCCGAACGGGATCTCAACACCGCCGCGCCCTCCACAGCTAGCTTCCCACCGCCGCGCCCTCCACAGCTAGCTTTCCACCGCTGTTGTGCTCTCGCTCTCTCGCCGTGGTCAGCGCCGTGCTCTCTATCGCCGTGGTCACCGCCGCTGTCGCCCGCTAATATATCACACACCCGCAACGGCTCTATGCTCAACGGCTCTCTGCTGGGTCCCGCAAGCCACGCATGCAACGGTCTGAATAAAATTGGCCGCCTCTGCCGCCTGGTCCCACCTGTAAGGGCCGAGTCAAAATGTTAACCTGACGGAGACGCCAAAGTTCACAGAACGAGTCGGTGCGCATGGACTAGGGGCAAAACTGAGCACAATTTGCATCTGAGGGCAAAACTGAGCAGATGGACACCACTAAGGGCAAAAGGATAATTAACCCTAAAATGAAACCACATAATCCATGTGTCGTTACAGCCCGCGGGAGGGGTTTTGCTCCCCTCCGGCCTGAAAAATCTAAATTCGGACTTAGTTCACTTATAAACCATCTAAACCTGCCTACCGACAAATTCAAATGCACCATCTACGCAGCAGAAAGCCTGATACATGGGGGATTCTCCTACTTTATCCTTCAACGAGCATCCCACTCTTAATGCCCAGCCAGCCTTCTGCTTTCTTCTTCATATAGTACTTCATCCACAGCTCTTTCTTCCTTAGCCTGGCTCTGGCCAAAGCAGCAGAGGTGGTTGCCTGGACAACTCCCATAGAGAAGATACCATCCTATCCACGCGCTCTTTTGCAGCCTCCTTGCACAGGATCTTCCATTGATTGCAGAAGCCTGCAATTCTCCTCAAGATCACCTGCACACCCATCCATGAGGCATTATTAAAACACAAATCATTCCTACTTCTCTAGATAACCTAGAGAGTAGCTGAGACGAGCATATTTTCAGCTTGTAGTGACTTGTGTTTATCCCACTTATCAGCCGCGTTTTTAAGCCCAGGCTGGGGCATGCATCCAGCCACATTATGAATATTTTTCCATATCTTAGCAGCCACAACACATTCAAAGAAGAGGTGATTACTAGTCTCCTCCTCACAGCAGAACAAGCAGTTATGATCATCTATGTGTTGTCTCTTGCTGAGGTTACTCCTAACCAGTAACTTATCATGAGCAAGCAGCCAAAGAAATATATGAACATTAGGAGGAACATGCACTTGCCATAAATTTGGTACATGTACAGGGATAATCCCCTTAAAGTTGACCATGGCATAAAGGGATTTAACTGAGTAACTCCCCTTGCTCTCTAATTTCCAAATAATAGCATCTTCCTCATCATTCAAGATAACAGATTGAGCAATGATCAACAAATCAAACCAAAGATGTAGTAGTCTACTATCCACACATCTTCTAAAAGTAATTTTTAGACTATTCCCATCCCAGGCATCAGCAATAGTTTTATTATGCTCATTGGCAATGATATATAAATCCCAAAATTGAGTGGCCAAGCTGCAGGACCCAAACCATTGATCTTCCCAGAATTTAATGTTCCTCCCATTCCCCACTTTCCATTGGTAGCCCATCTTTGCTGCTTTAGCAGCCCAAAGGACACCTTTCCAAAATGGGGAAGAGGCGTTACTCTCAGGACATGAGAAAATATTAGGATTACTAGTCCTATATTTGGCATCAACAATCTTCTTCCAAATCTTTTGGTCCCTTTCTGGTACTTGTCAATCCAAGCAGCAAGTAAGCAAAGATTCATATCAGCAATGTTAGGAATCCCCACACCCCCATATTGCTTCTTCTGAGTCAATAAGCCCCAGCTAGCTAGGTGGTATTTATGATGACCCTCATAGTTATCCCAAAAACAATGGGCCATCTAAGAATTGATCAAGTTAATAGCCCATTTAAGAAACTTGATCATACTCATCAGGTAAGTAGGGATACTAGCTAAACAGGATTGCACTAGGACTAATTTCTTCTCATATCCTAGCAGTCTCCCTCTCCACTCTGCTGCTTTTTTCAAAACTTTGTCCACCATAGGTTGTAAATCTTCTCTCCCTAGTTTGGAGTGGTGAAGAGGAAAACCCAAGTATTTCAGAGGGAAGGAACCCAGGGCACAAGATAAGGCTTGTGCCACATACTGGACCTCCTCCTCATCAACATTAATGGGCACCAGATCACACTTATGGAAGTTAATCCTCAACCCAGACATTTGTTCAAAGCAAGTTAGTAGCCATTTTAAGTTCTTTGCTGATTCTAAATTATTTTCTAGGAACAAGAGAGTATCATCTGCATATTGCAGGCTGATAATCCCTTGTGGGAAGATGTTACTCATCATCCTAGTCAACAAATTGTTTTTGGCAGCTTTATTGAGCAGTCTACTGAATACATCTGCCACTAACTTAAAAAGCATTGGAGATGCAGGATCACCTTGCCTGACTCCTTTGAAAGTCTCAAAGAAAATACTATTATAGTCATTAATTCTAACCCCAACTGAACTTTTATAAAGCAAAGATTCAACTTTCTTCATCCACTTAGGGCTGAACCCTCTTCGATGCATAACTTTCAAGAGGAACTCCTTACTGACTTTATCATAAGCTTTTTCATAGTCTAGCTTAAAGACAAAGGCCTCCTTCTTGTTGGTCACAACATCATGAATAATCTCATGAGCTGTCACCACACTCTCTACTATATACCTACCTTTTATAAAAGTTGTTTGATTTTGGGAAATAATGTCATCCCCAATATCTCCTAGCTGGTTAGCTAGGCATTTAGCAAAAACCTTAAAGCTACAATTAGTCAGGGCAATAGGCCTAAATTTCTGAATAATATCAGCATCAGCCTCTTTAGGGATCAAGGTTAACAGAGAAAAAATTTAATCTGTATAAATCTAATGAATCATTGTTCCAGGCATCCACCAACAGCATTAAGTCACTCTTAATAATATCCCAAAAATATTGATAAAAAAGGAAGGGGAAGCCATTAGGGCCCGGGGCTCCTTCTGCATAAGACCCAAACATAGCTTCCCTGACATCTTCCTCAATGATATTTGCTTCTAGTTTCCTATTATGATCATTTGAGACCAATTTAGAAGGTTCCCAGAAATCATCATCCAAGGCAATCTCTAGGGTTTCCTCCCTACCAAACAATTGCTTATAGTATTCTACAGCAATGTCTATAATCCCCTTAGTATCCTCTACAGAGCCATCTGGGCCATTTAACACACTAATCTGCTTCTTCCTCCTCCTTTGATTAGCCAAAGCATGGAAGTAAGCAGTATTTTTCCCTCCCTCCAATATATTTCTCTCTCTGGATCTTTGCCTAGATTTAATCTCTTCTAACTTCCAAATATTTTGGAGATCTAGGGAAATCTTATCCATCCTAGCTTCAGAAGGTGGGGAGAGCACTTTTGTCTTTGATTCAATATCCAATATATTATATTCAGCAACTAACTATTGCTTATTCCTATTTTTTGAAGCCTCATAATTGGCATTCCACCCTTTACACACCTTCTAAGCACTCTAATTTTGAATTGCCATCTGTCCATAGGTCCACAATAGAACAAGGTTTGTTCCAAGTTTTTTTGAACCAACTCAACAAAACCCTCCACTGGGAGCCACCACTTTTCAAACCTAAACTCTTTATCCTTAGGTGGTTTAATAGCTCCAGTGTCAAAAACTAGGGGGGTGTGATCACTACCCACCCTAGGAAGGGCTTTGAGCTGAACAGCTGGGTACAAGCTTTCCCAACATGTGGAAATAAACACCTTATCAATGTTAGCCATCACCAGATTATCCTGGTTGTTGGACCAAGTATACTTCCTAGTATAGTTTTTTAGCTCAATCAGGGCATATTTATTGACCCAATCATTGAATAAAGTCACCCACTGTAGATTCACAGCTCCAGTGCTTTTCTCATCACTACTCCTTACCAGGTTGAAGTCACCACCAATAATAGTAGGACCCAACCATGCCTCCATAGTGTTATGGAGCTCATTTATAAATTCCAACTTAAGATTATCATAAGCAGCCCCATAAACTGCAATAAATCTCCATATATTGTCATCCCTCTTATTTTTAATCAAACAAGCAACAGAGAACTGAAGGGTATCTACACTAATAATCTCAAAATCATCTTGTTTGATACCTACCAAAATACCTCCTGTTGTACCAATAGCTGGCATCCAATTCCAGGTGAAATCCTCCCTAGGGTCTAAAGTCTTAAGTTGATAACTAGTAAAAGTTTCCTTCTTAGATTCAGAAAACCCTACCAAGTCAGCATGGGTGTCTCTAATGAGTTTCCCCACTGCACTTAGTTTATCAGGCTTGTTAAGCCCCCTAACATTCCATATCAGTCCTACTACCATGATTAAATTCTAGTTTTCTACAGCTATTCTTCTTACCTGACACCACCTCAGCCCAAGTAGGGATATTACCTGTTGTGTCACTAATGTGAGCACCACTAGGTCCTACAGCTGGTGATGTTTCTTTATCATCTCCCTCAAGACTAATATCTAAGTTAGCAGGGAGAAAACATTCAGGGTGTGAATCCTTAAAACTAGCAATCCTATCATTCTCAATCAGCCTAATGGCATGAATATTATGATTAATAGTTTCTACATTATCACCTAAATTTAGACCAGCCTTTCTGGCTTTTGATAATAACACCTCATCATTAAATGTAGAAAAGGAGTTACTATTTGTATTACCTTTAGGCATCTCCAGGTCTTTCTTCTTCTTGAGATCTTTAGCTCTTTGAATAGCTGTCTTCCCATCTCTTTTGATTCTGGTACTCATCCTGGGTGCCACCACAGGGCCCCAATTCTTTGCTTGTCCACCTTGAGTGTCTTGCTGGGATGGTATCTCTGCCACTTCTTCTTCATCAGATTCCTCATTGAATTGATCCAGCAGCTGTACACCAATGTTCTCCCCAGGTTCACTCCTTTTAATGCTTTTTTTGACAACTCCATCAGTCTTCATATCTTGTATCACACTCTGCACCCTTTTTTCCAGAGAATTCATCATCTCCATAGGGTTCTTGAGTGTGATGGGGCTCTCTGAGAGTTTTGGGTGTTTTGAGCAGGACCTTTAGCAGATCCTCTTTTGTTCTTATCCCTATCAGTCTCCATGTCCTTAGTCCCTTGCATACGTAGATCTTTGTTTGGATCTCCTTCCAGCAAATCTTCATCTGATTTTTCTGACCCTTCATCATTGTGGGCAGCAGCCTCCAAGTTGGGTGCAGTGTCAACAAGAAAAGAAATGAGGAACAACTCCTTATCAATCTCTACTAGCCTTTCAGTTGGGATTTTGGAAACATCTCTCACTGCAATCTGCACTCTAACTTTTTCATAAAAGCTTCTGAAGATTTCATGCCAGTCCACATTGACAAGTATTCCCAGTATGTAAGCAATCTGGGATATTACCTTCCATGAGAGCTTGTTAACTGGAATCCCCATCATAGTGACCCACACTTCCTGGAGCTCAGCATATGCCATTTCCTCCCCATCTCACTTATCAAAAGAAACCATAACCCCTTTCTTCTTGAGGTTGATAGCTGGTAGCTCAACCAAGTCCTTAACTTTTTTATGAGGTGGAAATCTGACCAGGAAACACTTCTCTGTTAGTTGTCTCACTTGCCATGGCCAATTGGTCTTCCAGATATCAAAAAAGTTGTGTTTTAGCTCTTGAGTGTTGATAGATCCATCCTCAATCACTGCCACACAGACATTGGTCAAGTTCAACCACTTGGTAGCATCCTTGCCCTCTGATCCATCCTCAATCAGGCCACTGCACTGCACAACCACTGCACTGCCTCTAGAAGAAGCCTAGCCCAGCATTTCCACTTCCAAAGTACTGTGCAGTGGCCTGAGGCTTGTACCACTCCAAGCAGTTGTCCATGTGATGTCGTGAAAAATAAAATAGTTCTTTGGTATAGGTCATGTCCCAACAAAATGAGCAGGTTCTCCACAATTATAGCATATCACATCCTTCAGCTTTGGATCGTAGTTGATAACAACCTCTTCCTTTCTGCTTTGACTATTGTCAGCTTTCTCCACACTACTTGATTTCCCGTGTTGTTCCTTCTGGGAGTTGAAACTCTTGGTTTTCTTCTTTTGCTGCACGTTCTGTTGATTCTGTTGGAAGGTGCTTGACTGCCCTTCCCTAAAACCCTGAAACTGAGCAGATCCAGACTGGAATTGTGCAGGTGGAGGACCATAGTGCTGTTGTTGTTGCTGTATAATAGGCATTGCAGGGAGGAATTGTTGCGGCCACTATTTAAACTGTGGGAATTGGACCCCTTGCCACGACTGCATCCCTTGCATCCCCCCTGACCATTGAATTACTGGACAGGACCAAAATTACCTTGGTGTGCTTGCATCCCAGGAGGGGCTTGGTGGTGGAAGCCGCTCAACTGCTGTGGTAGCTGCTGCATCTGCTCTTGCGCTGAGGATCTGAACTGATCACCTGTCGCTCAAGATGTGTCACCCCGACCAACTCCTCCTCCGCCACCACGATGGCCGCCTCCCCTATTTCCGGCCATGCCTTTCACCACCTCAGCGTAGGTCGCTCTGCCCGATCCCCCTCTCCACAGATCCTTGGAGAAGCTAAATTTCTTCGGCTGTTGATACTTGACTGCTTCTCTAGCTGGGTAACAATCACTTGCTGTAATTTTTTTGGCTAAGAACAGATCCTTGTGGATCCAGACTAGCCTACTATCATGGATCTAAGGCTGACAGTAGAAAGGGGGGTAGGTATGGAGAGGCAAGATCTTAGCTATGGCGAAGATGTGCACACGAGATTTACGAGTTCAGGCCCTTCTCGGAGGAAGTAATAGCCCTATGTCTCGGTGCCCGGAGGCGGTCGATTGGATTATGTGTGTTGAATTACAGGGGGTGCGAACCCTTGTGCCACAGGAGGGGGGTGGCTTATATAGAGTGCGCCAGGACCCTAGCCCGCCTCCATTACAAGGGAACTAATGTACAGAAAGTTAGGGGCGTTACTGGTAACGCCAGCATTAAGTACTCTTAATGCTCATGAAGACTAAGGAGTGAATATCCGACCATTGTACGTCCTACCGACTCCTGGTATTCGACGTGGTCGAGTGGTTCCCATATGGTCGAGTGAAGGTAGAGAATTCTGGTCGAGTGATTGCATCGTCGAGTGGATTCTTGGTCTTCTCATCTCCTGGGGTAGTGACCTTGGGTAGGGTGTGTAGGTCAGGCCTATGACCCTACCCCAGGTCTGTATCCTCATCAGTAGCCCCCGAATGGATTAAGGTGTGAGTGCAAAGTAGGTTGAAATTGAACCTGTTCCGAGCTTCGGGACTTCGAGAGTGCTTTCTGTAAGTCTGAACGCCTGCTTTGGTATTTGATGTCGACTCAGTTGCCTTGATACATTCAGCGGACAGTCGAATGAACTGTAGATCTTGTGTGCCGAGTGTTGTGTTGGAGCGCGGGATCTTGGGCGCGATTGTCTGCAGCGTATCCCGGATTTCGCGGGATATGAAATTTCGGGGGAGCACGCCAAACGGGGGAGGCCGAAGCAGGCGGAGCGGATAAGCAGTGATTCCTCAATTCCCGCACCGCCTTATTCGCCACGTATGCTACGCGCGACTGTTGCGGGATTTGACGGGATCGTCCGGCCCTGATAACCCACAAGTATAGGGGATCGCAACAGTTTTCGAGGGTAGAGTATTCAACCCAAATTTGTTGATTCGACACAAGGGGAGCCAAAGAATATTCTTAAATATTAGCAGCTGAGTTGTCAATTCAACCACACCTGAAAACTTAGTATCTGCAACAAGGTGTTTAGTAGCAAAGTAATATGATAGTGGTGGTAATGGTAACAAAAGTAAAGACATCAAAAGTAATGTTTTTGGTATTTTGTAGTGATCGTAAAAGTAACAACGGAAAAGTAAATAAGCGAGAACCAGCATATGGAAAACTCGTAGGCACCGGATCAATGATGGATAATTATGCCGGATGTGGTTCATCATGTAACAGTCATAACATAGGGTGACACAGAACTAGCTCGAGTTCATCAATGTAATGTAGGCATGTATTCTGAATATAGTCATACGTGCTTATGGAAAAGAACTTGCATGACATCTTTTGTCCTACCCTCCCATGGCAGTGGGGTCCTATTGGAAACTAAGGGATATTAAGGCCTCCTTTTAATAGAGAACCGGAACAAAGCACTAGCACATAGTGAATACATGAACTCCTCAAACTATGGTCATCACCGGGAGTGGTTCCGATTATTGTCACTTCGGGGTTGCCGGATCATAACACATAGTAGGTGACTATAGACTTGCAAGATATGATCAAGAACTCACATATATTCATGAAAACATAATAGGTTCAGATCTGAAATCATGGCACTCGGGCCCTAGTGACAAGCATTAAGCATAGCAAAGTCATAGCAACATCAATCTCAGAACATAGTGGATACTAGGGATCAAACCCTAACAAAACTAACTCGATTACATGATAAAACCCATCACCGTCCAGCAAGCCTACGATGGAATTACTCACGCACGGCGGTGAGCATCATGAAATTGGTGATGGAGGATGGTTGAGGATGATGACAGCGACGAATCCCCCTCTCCGGAGCCCCGAACGGACTCCAGATTAGCCCTCCCGAGAGAGATTAGGGCTTGGAAGCGGCTCCGTATCGTAAAACACGATGATTTCTTCTCTCTGATTTTTTTCTCCCCGAAGGCCAATATATGGAGTTGGAGTTGGCGTCGAAGGGCCACCAGGGGGCCCACGAGGTAGGGGGGCGCGCCCAGGGGGGGGGGCCCACCCTCGTGGACAGGGTGTGGGCCCCCTGGTCTTCTTCTTTGGCGAGGATTTTTTATTAATTATCCTAAGACATTCCGTGGAGTTTCAGGTCGTTCCGAGAACTTTTATTTTCTGCACCAAAACAACACCATGGCAATTCTGCTGAAAACAGCATCAGTCTGGGTTAGTTCCATTCAAATCACACAAGTTAGAGTCCAAAACAAGGGCAAAAGTGGTTGGAAAAGTAGATACGACGGAGACGTATCAACTCCCGCAAGCTTAAACCGTTGCTTGTCCTCAAGCAATTCAGTTGACAAACTGAAAAAAGAAAAAGAAAAACTTTTACAAACTCTGTTTGCTCTTGTTGTTGTAAACATGAAAAGCCAGCATTCAAGTTTCAGCGAATATTATGAACTAACCATACTCACAATAACACAAAGGTCTCACAATTACTCATATCAATAGCATAATAAGCTAGCGAGCTATAATAACTAAACTCGGATGACAACACTTTCTCAAAATAATCATAACATGATATAACGGAATGGTATCTTGCTAGCCCTTTCTGAGACCGCAAAACATAAATGCAGAGCACCTTCAAAGATCAAGGACTGACTAAACATTGTAATTCATGGTAAAAGAGATCCAGTCAAGTCATACCCAATATAAACCAATAATAATGAATGCAAACGACAGTGTGCTCTCCAGCGGGTGCTTTTTAGTAAGAAGGATGATGACTCAACATAAAAGTAAATAGATAGACCCTTCACATAGGGAAGCAGGGATTTGTAGAGGTGTTAGAGCTCGGTTTTAAAATAGAGATTGAATAACATTTTGAGTGGCATACTTTTGCTGTCAATGCAACAACTATGAGATGACGATATCTTCCATGCTAAACAAATTATAGGTGGTTCCCAAACAGAATGGTAAAGTTTATACTCCCCGTCCTCCACAAGCATCAATCCATGGCTTGCTCGAAACAACGAGTGCCTCCAACATTCAACGGGTCCCAAGGCGAGTTTTGTTTTGCAATTATTTTGATTTAGTTTGCATAAAGCATGGGACTGGGCATCCCGGTGACCAGCCATTTTCTCGTGAATGAGGAGCGGAGTCCAGTCCTCTTGAGAATAACCGCCTAACATGGAAGATAAGGACAGCCCTAGTTGAAACATGAGCTGCTCGAGCATACAAAACAAAATTTTATTTGAAGGTTTGGAGTTTGGCACATACAAATTTACTTGGGACGGCAGGTAAATACCGCATATAGGAAGGTATAGTGGACTCATATGGAACAACTTTGGGGTTTAAGGAGTTTGGATGCACAAGCAGTATTCCCGCTTAGTACAGGTGATGGCCAGCAAAAGACTGGGAAGCAACCAACTGGGAGAGCGACAACAGTCGTAAACATGCATCAAAATTAATTTACACCGAATACAAGCATGAGTAGGATATAATCCACCGTGAACATAAATATCATGAAGGCTATGTTGATTTGATTCAACTACATGCGTGAACATGCGCCAAGTCTAGTCACTCAATTCATTTAAAGGAGGATACCATCCCATCATACCACATCATAATCATTCTAATAGCATGTTGGCACGCAAGGCAAACCATTATAACTCATAGCTAATAAAGCATGGCACAAGCATCTATAATCTCTAAATGTCATTACAAATATGCTTACTTCATAATAGCTAACTCAGGAACGATGAATCATCATATTTACAAAAACAAGAGAGGTCAAGTTCATACCAGCTTTCTCATCCCAATAAGTCCATCATATATCATCATTATTGCCTTTAACTTGCACGACCGAACGATGTGAATAATAATAAGAGTGCACATGCATTGGACTAAGCTGGAATCTGCAAGCATTCAATAACCAGGAGAAGACAAGTAATATGGGCTCTAAGTTAAATAAACAAACATGCATATAAGAGCCACTTCAACAATTTAATCATGGTCTTCTCCTACTGACCCCCAAAGAAAAGAAAAGGAAAACTATTTACACGGGAAAGCTCCCAACAAGCAAAAGAAGAACGGGAAATATTTTTGGGTTTTCCTTTTTAACTACTACAGCAAAGAAATAAAGTACTGCTATTTTTTTTGTTTTTCTAAAGGTTTAATAAACACACAAGAAGAAGCAGGAAAAAGAAAATAAACTAGCATGGATATTACAGTGAAAGAATATGAACACCGACATCTAGCAATGAGTGTGTGTGAACATGAATGTAATGTCGGTGGGAAATACGTACTCCCCCAAGCTTAGGCTTTTGGCCTAAGTTGGTCTATTGCCAGGGATGGCCTCGCGGATACCCGTAAGTGAAGTTGGGGTCATACTGTGACGTAGAAGGCTCCGGCTGCCATTGGCTGGCAGCCTCCTCTGGATACCAAGAATAAACAGATAGTCGTGGAGGCTCATCTTGTGGCTCCGATTCCGGGGCAGGTGCAGGATTTCGATAGGCTTGAATGGCCGCCCACAGAATGATGTGAGTACCTGCAGACAAGTTAAACAAAGAGGGAGCAGGCAAAGTAATAGTCTCAGGGTGATGTTTATCAAAGTACAATTTATATTTGAGCTCCCCTTTGCGGCTTTTAACAAGAAAATCATGTGCTATCATACTCCTATAATCTAAATAAGCACGAGGCAGTGATGTTTCCTCTTTCTCCTCATGCCTAATAGGTATTTCAAAATGTTCAGCTAGGCGTGAGGCATAAATGCCTCCAAAAATGAGGCCTTTAGTACGGTTCAGACTCAACCGCCTAGCAACAATTCCACCCATACTAATAGAGTTATTTCGATATAAACCATGGAACAAAATGATAACATCAGGAATACTAAGGTTTCCACAGTTTCCGCGCCCTATCAAGCAACGACTAGCAAATAAGGCGAGGTAGCGTAAAACAGGAAAATGTATGCTAGTGATTCGTGCATCGGAAACCTTCCTGGTTTCTCCCACTGTGATAGTGTTAATAAAAGCTTCTATTTCGTTACGGTGTGGTTCATCCAAGGTGCCCTCAAAAGGTATTTTGCAAACCTCGCAAAATTCAGCTAATGGCATTCTCTTAACAACGTCATATAAATGAAATTCTACCGATGGAGGTGAACTTTTAGGGAAAGTTGAAATTTTGCACAAAAGTATTTGTGAGTAAGAGATACTGATGATGTTGGTCGCGGAGGAAGTCGGTGAGGCCAGCATTCTCAATTAATAAATAGAAATCTTCATAAATCCCAGCTCCCCTTAAGAAGTCATCGGAAGGCCATTCACACGGTCGGACCTCCGTGGTGCGAGGCAAATTAAACTTGGGCTTCTGTTCTTCTTCCTTTTGTTTTTCCTTCAAGCTTCAGCTCGATGAGCCCCTCAAAATCTCTTCATTATTTTTGAAACAATCTGAAATTTTTAGTAACTTCAAATAAAAGTGAACCAACTTCAATAAAATTGATAGGAACAACTCCTGCAAGTGCCTAGAGCCTATATAAAGCATTGGAACTACTTGGAACCATATAAATTTGACATGCAAGCTCAATAACATGGTCACCTATGCAGCACAAATTTGCAATGAATGAAGCACTAGAACAAAAACTAATTGGACCAATGGAGGAGTCACATACCAAGGAACAATCTCCCCAAGCAGTTTTGCGAGAGGTGCTTTGAGCAAGGAGATCGAAAATCACAGCAACGAGGGCTGGAGCTCGTGCTTGAGTTGGTTTTTCGTGTTTGTGTGAGGCAGAGGAAGAAACTGGGCACAGGAATAAGTGGAGGAGGGCCACCGTGGGCCCACGAGGCAGGGGGGCGCGCCCAGGGGGGTAGGGCGCGCCCTCCACCCTCGTGGCCAGGTGGCAGCTCCCCCCGCGGTGATTTTCTCACAGTAAATTCTTAAATATTCCCGAAAAAATCATATTAAATTGGCATGGAATTCCGAGGACTTTTATTTTTGGGATATTTTTATATTGCACGGATAAGTCGGGAGACAGACAGAAAAGTACTATTTTACTTTATTTCTACTAAATAACAGAAAATATAAAGAGGGTACAGAAGGTTGTGCTTCTAGTTTCATCCATCTCATGTTCATCAAAAAGAATCCACTAACAAGGTTGATCAAGTCTTGTTAACGAGCTCATTCCGATTAACATGGAATCGGAGAAATTTCGAATAGCACTAATTTACCTCAACGGGGATGTGGACATCCCCAACAATAAGTATATCATACTTTTTCTTGACAGTAGGGAGAGGAAATTCAAAACCTCCGAATATAACCGATGGAATTTTTCCAATAGAGTTGATACTGTGAACCTGAGGTTGTTTCCTCGGAAAGTGTACCGTGTGCTCATTGCCATTAACATGAAAAGTGACATTGCCTTTGTTGCAATCAATAATAGCCCCTGCAGTATTAAGGAAAGGTCTTCCAAGAATAATAGACATATTATCATCCTCAGGAATATCAAGAATAACAAAGTCTGTTAAAATAGTAACATTTGCAACCACAACAGGCACATCCTCACAAATACTGACAGGTATAGCAGTTGATTTATCAGCCATTTGCAAAGATATTTCAGTAGGTGTCAACTTATTCAAGTCAAGTCTACGATATAAAGAGAGAGGCATAACACTAACACCGGCTCCAAGATCACACAAAGCAGTTTTAACATAATTTCTCTTAATGGAGCATGGTATAGTAGGTACTCCGGGATCTCCAAGTTCCTTTGGTATTCCACCCTTGAAAGTATAATTAGCAAGCATGGTGGAAATTTTAGCTTCAGGTATCTTTCTTTTATTAGTAATAATATCCTTCATATACTTAGAATAAGGATTTGTTTTGAGCACATCAGTTAATCGCATACGCAAAAAGATAGGTCTAATCATTTCAGCAAAGCGCTCAAAATCCTCATCATCCTTTTTCTTGGATGGTTTCGGGGGAAAAGGCATGGGTTTTTAAACCCATGGTTCCCTTTCTTTACCATGTTTCCTAGCAACAAAGTCTCTTTTATCAGAGCGTTGATTCCTTGATTGTGGGTTATCAAGATCAACAACAGGTTCATCTTCTACATCATTATCATTACTAGGTTGAGCATTAACATGATCATTGTCATTAACATTATCACTGGGTTCATGTTCATCACCTGATTGTGTTTCAGCATCAGAAATAGAAATATCATTTGGATTCTCAGGTGGTTCAGCAATAGGTTCACTAGAAGTTTGCAAAGTCCTATCATTTTCTTCTTCTTCTTTTTAGAAGAACTAGGTACATCAATATCATTTCTCTGAAAATCTTGCTCGATTCTCTTAGGGTGGCCTTCAGGATACAAAGGTTCCTGAGTCATTCTACCGGTTCTAGTAGCCACTCTAACAACATAATCATTTTTCTTACTATTCATTTCATCAAGCACTTCTTTTTGAGCTTTATGTACTTGTTCTACTTGAGTGGTAACCATAGAAGCATGTTTGCTAACAAGTTTAAGTTCACCTCTAATATTAGCCATATAATTACCCAAGCGTTTAATCATATAAGCATCTTGTTTTAATTGTCTACCAAAATAAGCATTAAAGTCATCTTGCTTAAATATAAAGTTATCGAACTCATCCAAGCACCGACTAGCAATTTTAGTAGGAGGGACTTCAGCTTTATCATATCTATAGAGAGAATTTACCTTTACTACCTGTGTCAGGATATCGGGAGGTTCTTCAGTAAATAAGTAATTGAGATCATATACTTCTTCAATAGGCGGTAAATTAAGACCGTGTATTTCTTCAATAGGAGTAAATTCTTAACATCTTCAGCTTTAATACCTTTTTCTTTCATAGATTTCTTTGCCTCTTGCATATCTTCAGGACTGAGAAATAGAACACCTCTCTTCTTCGGAGTTGGTTTAGGAATAGGTTCAATAATTGGCTCAGAAATTGGCTCAGGAGCTAGCTCAGGAGGTGCCCAATTATTTTCATTTATCAACATATTGTTCAATAGAATTTCAGATTCATCCGGTGTTCTTTCCCTGAAAAGAGAACCAACACAACTATCCAGGTAATCTCTGGAAGCATCGGTTAGTCCATTATAAAAGATATCAAGTATTTCAGGTTTCTTAAGAGCATGATCAGGCAAAGCATTAAGTAATTTGAGAAGCCTCCCCCAAGCTTGTGGGAGACTCTCTTCTTCAATTTGCACGAAGTTATATATTTCCCTCAAGGCTACTTGTTTCTTATGAGCAGGGAAATATTTAGCAGAGAAGTAATAAATCATATCCTGGGGACTTTGGACACAACCAGGATCAAGAGAATTAAACCATATCTTAGCAGCACCCTTTAATGAGAACGGAAATATTTTGAGTAAATAAAGGTAGCGCGATCTCTCATTATTAGTAAACAGGGCAGCTATATCATTCAACTTAGTAAGATGTGCCACAACAGTTTCCGATTCATAGCCATAGAAAGGATCAGATTCGACCAAGGTAATTATATCTGGATCAACAGAAAAATCATAATAATCCTTATCGGGAACACAAATAGGTGAAGTAGCAAAAGCAGGGTCAGGTCTCATTCTATCTCTAAAAGATTCTTTACTCCATTTAACTAGCAACCTCTTAAGTTCATATCTATCCTGGCAAGCAAGGATAGCTGTAGAAGATTCTGCATCAAAAAGATAACCTCCAGGAATAGGAGGCATATTTTCATCATCACTCTCATCATTGTATTCAGGTGCAATAATTTCTCTTTCTCTAGATCTAGCAATTTGCTCATCAAGGAATTCACCAAGGGGCACAATAGTATCAAGCATAGAAGTGGTTTCATCATAAGTATCACGCATAGCAGAAGTGGCATCATCAATAACATGCGACATACCAGAATTCATAGCGGTAGCAGGTTTAGGTGTCGCAAGCATACTTATAACAGAAGGAGAATCTAGTGCAAGGCTAGATGGCAGTTCCTTACCTCCCCTCGTAGTTGAGGGAAAAATCTTGGTCTTAGCGTCTTTCAAGTTCTTCATAGTGTCTAGGAGATATAAATCCCAACTGACTCAAAGAATAGAGCTATGCTCCCGGCAATGGCGCCAGAAAAAGGTCTTGATAACCCACAAGTATAGGGGATCGCAACAGTTTTCGAGGGTAGAGTATTCAACCCAAATTTGTTGATTCGACACAAGGGGGGCCAAAGAATATTCTTAAGTATTAGCAGCTGAGTTGTCAATTCAACCACACCTGAAAACTTAGTATCTGCAACAAGGTGTTTAGTAGAAAAGTAATATGATAGTGGTGGTAATGCTAACAAAAGTAAAGACAGCAAAAGTAATGTTTTGGGTATTTTGTACTGATTGTAACAGTAAGAACGGAAAAGTAAATAAGCGAGAACCAGTATATGGAAAACTCGTAGGCACCGGATCAATGATGGATAATTATGCCGGATGTTGTTCATCATGTAACAGTCATAATATAGGGTGACACAGAACTAGCTCCAGTTCATCAATGTAATGTAGGCATGTATTCCGAATATAGTCATACGTGCTTATGGAAAAGAACTTGCATGGCATCTTTTGTCCTACCCTCCCGTGGCAGTGGGGTCCTATTGGAAACTAAGGGATATTAAGGCCTCCTTTTAATAGAGAACCGGAACAAAGCACTAGCACATAGTGAATACATGAACTCCTCAAACTATGGTCATCACCGGGAGTGGTTCCGATTATTGTCACTTCGGGGTTGCCGGATCATAACACATAGTAGGTGACTATAGACTTGCAAGATATGATCAAGAACTCACATATATTCATGAAAACATAATAGGTTCAGATCTAAAATCATGGCACTCGGGCCTTAGTGACAAGCATTAAGCATAGCAAAGTCATAGCAACATCAATCTCAGAACATAGTGGATACTAGGGATCAAACCCTAACAAAACTAACTCGATTACATGATAAATCTCATCCAACCCATCACCGTCCAGCAAGCCTATGATGGAATTACTCACGCACGGCGGTGAGCATCATGAAATTGGTGATGGAGGATGGTTGATGATGATGACGGCGACGAACCCCCCTCTCCGGAGCCCCGAACGGACTCCAGATTAGCCCTCCCGAGAGAGATTAGGGCTTGGCGGCGGCTCCGTATCGTAAAACATGATGATTTCTTCTCTCTGATTTTTTTCTCCCCGAAGGCCAATATATGGAGTTGGAGTTGGCGTCGGAGGGCCACCAGGGGGCCCACGAGGTAGGGGGGCGCGCCCAGGGGGGGGGGGGGCGCCCCCACCCTCATGGACAGGGTGTGGGCCCCCTGGTCTTCTTCTTTGGCGAGGATTTTTTTATTAATTATCCTAAGACATTCCGTGGAGTTTCAGGTCATTCCGAGAACTTTATTTTCTGCACAAAAACAACACCATGGCAATTCTGCTGAAAACAACGTCAGTCTGGGTTAGTTCCATTCAAATCACACAAGTTAGAGTCCAAAACAAGGGCAAAAGTGTTTGGAAAAGTAGATACGACGGAGACGTATCAGGCCCCACGCGTCAGTCACTCGTAAATGACCTCTTATAAGGTGACCGGACCGAGGCTTCCACACTGTGTGCATTTTCTCTTCTTCCCCCTTTCTCTGCTTCTCCGCCGCACCTTACTCTTCCGCTCTGACGCCATTGCCCTGTCGCTATGGTGAAGGACAAGACGGCGGTGCTAGAGCGCGCAAAGAAGACGAAGGAGGTGGCCAAGGGCAAGAAGCAGCAACGCGGGTCGTTGTCGCGCGCGGGGCTGCTGCCGGGCTGGATCCAGGGAGATTGGATCCGGTCTTCGATTCAGCAGGCAGACCTGGACGAGCTGATGGAGTCGGGGTTGATCGCCAAGGGAGCGGCGAGGCTGTCGAAGGGGGAGATGAGTCCTCAACCTCGACCGGGTGAGTGCGTTCTGCTCGCCTCCCACGTCCTACCATTGTACGTCCTATCGACTCCTGGTATTCGACGTAGTCGAGTGGTTCCCATATGGTCGAGTGAAGGTAGAGAATTCTGGTCGAGTGATTGCATCGTCGAGTGGATTCTTGGTCTTCTCATCTTCTGGGGTAGTGACCTTGGGTAGGGTGTGTAGGTCAGGCCTATGACCCTACCCTAGGTCTGTATCCTCATCAGTAGCCCCCGAATGGATTAAGGTGTGAGTGCAAAGTAGGTTGAAATTGAACCTGTTCCGAGCTTCGGGGCTTCGAGAGTGCTTTCTGTAAGTCTGAACACCTGCGTTGGTATTTGATGTCGACTCAGTTGCCTTGATCCATTCAGCGGACAGTCGAATGAACTGTTGATCTCGTGTGCCGAGTGTTGTGTTGGAGCGCGGGATCTTGGGTGCGATTGTCTGCAGCGTATCCCGGATTTCGCAGGATACGAAATTTCGGGGGAGCGCGCCAGACGGGGGAGGCCGAAGCAGGCGGAGCGGATAAGCAGTGATTCCTCAATTCCCGCACCGCCTTATTCGCCACATACGTTGCGCGCGACTGTTGCGGCATTTGACGGGATCGTCCGACCCTGATAACCCACAAGTATAGGGGATCGCAACAGTTTTCGAGGGTAGAGTATTCAACCCAAATTTGTTGATTCGACACAAGGGGAGCCAAAGAATATTCTTAAGTATTAGCAGCTGAGTTGTCAATTCAACCACACCTGAAAACTTAGTATCTGCAACAAGGTGTTTAGTAGCAAAGTAATATGATAGTGGTGGTAATGGTAACAAAAGTAAAGACATCAAAAGTAATGTTTTTGGTATTTTGTAGTGATCGTAACAGTAACAATAGAAAAGTAAATAAGCGAGAACCAGTATATGGAAAACTCGTAGGCACCGGATCAATGATGGATAATTATGCCGGATGTGGTTCATCATGTAACAGTCATAACATAGGGTGACACAGAATTAGCTCGAGTTCATCAATGTAATGTAGGCATGTATTCTGAATATAGTCATACATGCTTATGGAAAAGAACTTGCATGACATCTTTTGTCCAAACCTCCCATGGCAGTGGGGTCCTATTGGAAACTAAGGGATATTAAGGCCTCCTTTTAATAGAGAACCGGAACAAAGCACTAGCACATAATGAATACATGAACTCCTCAAACTATGGCCATCACCGGCAGTGGTTCCGATGATTGTCACTTCGGGGTTGCCGGATCATAACACGTAGTAGGTGACTATAGACTTGCAAGATATGATCAAGAACTCACATATATTCATGAAAACCTAATAGGTTCAGATCTGAAATCATGGCACTCGGGCCCTAGTGACAAGCATTAAGCATAGCAAAGTCATAGCAACATCAATCTCAGAACATAGTGGATACTAGGGATCAAACCCTAACAAAACTAACTCGATTACATGATAAATCTAATCCAACCCATCACCGTCCAGCAAGCCTACGATGGAATTACTCACGCACGGCGGTGAGCATCATGAAATTGGTGATGGAGGATGGTTGATGATGACGACGACGACGAATCCCCCTATCCGGAGCCCCGAATGGACTCCGGATCAGCCCTCCCGAGAGAGATTAGGGCTTGGCGGCGGCTCCGTATCGTAAAGCGCGATGATTTCTTCTCTCTGATTTTTTTCTCCCCGAAGGCCAATATATGGAGTTGGTGTTCGCGTCGGAGGGCCACCAGGGGGCCCACGAGGTAGGGGGTGCACCCAGGGGGGCGCCCCCCACCCTCGTGGACAGGGTGTGCCCCCCCTGGTCTTCTTCTTTGGCAAGGATTTTTTATTAATTATCCTAAGACATTCTGTGGAGTTTCAGGTCGTTCCGAGAACTTTTATTTTCTGCACAAAAACAACACCATGGCAATTCTGCTGAAAACAGCGTCAGTCCGGGTTAGTTCCATTCAAATCACACAAGTTAGAGTCCAAAACAAGGGCAAAAGTGTTTGGAAAAGTAGATACGACGGAGACGTATCAGGCCCCACGCGTCAGTCACTCGTAAATGACCTCTTATAAGGTGACCGGACCGAGGCTTCCGCACTGTGTGCATTTTCTCTTCTTCCTCCTTTCTCTGCTTCTCTGCCGCACCTTACTCTTCCGCTCTGACGCCACTGCCCTGTCGCTATGGTGAAGGACAAGACGGCGGTGCTAGAGCACGCAAAGAAGACGAAGGAGGTGGCGAAGGGCAAGAAGCAGCAACGCGGGTCGTCGTCGCGCGCGGGGCTGCCGCCTGGCTGGATCCAGGGAGATTGGATCCGGTCTTCGATTCAGCAGGCGGACCTGGACGAGCTGATGGAGTCGGGGTTGATCGCCAAGGGAGCGGCGAGGCTGTCGAAGGGGGAGATGAGTCCTCAACCTCGACCGGGTGAGTGTGTTCTGCTCGCCACCCACGTCGATCGCGGCTTTTCGCTTCCCCCGCATCCTTTATTTTGGGGGTTTCTGAACTTTTTCGGCGCTCAACTCCACCATTCCTCCCCCAACACCATCATGCATTTAGCCGCTTTCGTGTCGATGTGTGAGAACTTCTTGGGGTGTCGACCGCACTGGGGTCTTTTCAAACACATCTTCACTATTCGTTCCCAATCGGTAATAAAAGCGAAGTCGATTGACTCGAAAACCCATGTCATCCAGATGTGTGGGGGTTTAGGCATCCAAAAGAGAAAAGGGAGTGCCTTTCCTGCCATGACCCTTCCTGACTCTGTTAGAGGCTGGCAGTCGAGTTGGTTCTATTGCCAAGATGTTGCGACTCCTGGTCAGTCGACCAGTCTCCCCCACTTCTCGTTTGACCGAGTCCAGACTCCTGCTCCACTGAAAGTGACTGCTGGCGAGATCATGGATACGAGGATGTTGGTGGATAGGGTGGTTCAGCTTATGAATGATGGCGTCACGGGTCTGGATCTGTTGGAGGTGTTCCTCAGTCGACGCATCCAGCCTCTCTAGGCCCACGATCACCCGATGTGGCTATATTCCGGGTCGGACGACACCGCTCGGACCCATCTGGAAGAAGTGCCGTCTACAATAGTAGCCTCGTGGCTGAGGAGCATCACAGGCAATCAGGACAATCCCAGAGGGTCTAGGCGGGTCGTTCCCTTTAGCAGCGTAAATCCACCCGACAAGGTACTCTTTTTGTTTCGACTGTTTCTCTTTCATGCTCCGACTGCACTTGATATTGACCGACTCTCGTTCAACCAATTTGCTCTGCAGGTGCTCACTAAGATGCATTCGATGCCCAACGGTGAACAGGCTTTGGAACAGGCCGAGGAGGGGGAGGACAGCGCGGAGGATAGTGTCGAGTGGGATTCTCAGGGAAGCGACGAGGAGGAGGAGAGCGAGGAATCAGACGAGGAGGAGGAAGTCGACTCGCTGCCATGCTCCGATGGTCGATCCAAACAACGGCATGATCCGGTCGACGGGCGTGGGAAAGGCGTGGGTCCGAGTGTCGGTACTCAGAAGCGCACTCGGACGTCGACTCCGGAGCCAACGGAGAAGGTGGCCAAGCAGCCTAAAGTTGCTCCCTCCAAGACCCGGAAGACTTTGCCGCGAATCAAGATGGACGTCCATGTTGCCTCAGGGTGGGTATCTTGTTTGAGTTTCTGTAAGTTGACTAAAGGTTTTCTTGATCTGACCGACCAACTCTTGTGTCCTTTCAGCCCCACCTCTGCTGCCACTGACATGGATGTTGACAAGGCGCCAGGAGACGAAGAAGCCACCTCACGAGCTGGTAAGTTCATCAACTCAGTTTTGTTTAACCGAGTGGGCCGTCGATTGACTGAAAATTTGATACTTCTCTTCTTATGTAGCTCCGCAAGACATCATTGTGCTTCTGGCGACAAAGAAGAAGAAGCGCCTCTACAGGAGAGGAGGAAGAAGAGTGGAGGTTTGAGCAGGAGGAGACTTGAAGTCCAAATCCCTCAGTCGACACCGGTTTCTGAGGCGATAGTTCGGACTAACGTCACGTTTGCTAACCCGTTGACGACTGATCGTCCGTCGGGGTCGACTGCACAGACGCCCACTACACCGGTGCAACTCCACTCATCTGATCCGGCAACTGCTTCGACCCCTCTGGAGCCATCCCTCTTTGCTGCATATCAAACTCCGGACGACTTGCCGAGTGCCGCTAGGGAAGCTCTTTGCCAGGCAAATCTTGTCATAGAGCAGGTGAAAGTGATGCATGAAGCTAGTCAGATAGCCTACAATGCCAGCACTGCCCTTCAGACCAATGTCCAGGTCAGTAGAATTCCGATCGAACCTTTGAGCATTACTTTATATCTAATCACCCACTGGGTGTTCCTTCGTTTAGAACTCAGGAGATCTTCAATTTTTCACTTTCCAAATCAGTGGGGGCACGTCGAGTGCACCCACTGGGTGTAGTCCCCGAGACCGTGGTCGGCTGCTGGCAGTTAACTGGAGTCTGATAATACACCTCTCTGTCCTCTTTTTTTTTGAACTCATGCTGAGTATTGATCTGATCCAGTGGGGGCACACTAAGTGCACCCACTGGGTGTAGTCCCCGAGACTACTGTTGAATATTTGATTCGATAGTAGTCTTAGAGTAAATCTTTTCCTTCACTGTCTCTTATTTCTGTCCACTGAAATGTTTGTCTTTCCGACTGCAGAGGTCTTGTGATCTTGGAGCTCGGCTCACCGAGTTGAAGAATAAGCATATCAGCGTTGAACTTGACCTCGAATTGGTGAAGAAGAATATGAAGACTGCCCAACAAGAAACGACCATCATGGGAGGTAACCATTCGACTGTTTCATCTGCCTGGTGGACTTTCCGCTGCCTTTCTTTCAGTCTCTTTGAACCGAGTGACTTCACATAAGCAGATGTGCGTAGTGAAAATCGCCAACTTCAGTCTCGTCTGAAGAGTGTTGTTTCTTTAGAGAGGATGAAGGAAGCTTTGGAGCAGAAGGATCTGGATCTGGCAGCTGCTCAGAAGGAAGCACGCGAGAAGACGAAGCTTGCGGACCAGAAGCTGTCTTCAGTCGGCAAGTTGGAGGACGAGAACGTGAAATTGAAGACGACCGTCTCGGACACCAATCGTGGAGTCGAACAACTGAGGAAGGACAAGGAGAACCTGACCACTGAAGTTGATGGTCTCAGGACCAAGACGGGCAAGCTAGAGTCTCATTTGGAACAACTTGCGGCAAAGCTCGTCTTGAAGCTTGAAGGTATGACTGTTCCGATAAATAACTGTTGTCGACTGAAATTTATAATATTGTTGACTCATTGTTTGTTGTGATGGAACAGAACTCTGTCAGGACTTTGAAGTTGAAACTAGACGGGTCGAGACAGGTCTCGACCCCATCAACTGGCCCATGAAAGATGAAGTTGCGATGAACTTGCTTCGACTGGAATCACGCTTGGACGATGCAGTCGACTATCTGGCTCGGCTAAAGGCGGCGATGGCCCGAGTGGACGCCGAACTCTGGCCTCAGGCGGAAATGTCTCAAGACCTCGAGTCCTTGATGACTCGGCTGAATCAGATTCGAAGCCGAGTGCAAGAGTGGAAGAAATCTTCTGCCCACTGTGGTGCTGATGTCACCTTGTCTTTGGTCCAAGTACACTGCAAGGAAGCTAAGGAAGACAAGCTGGCAGCTCTCAAAGTGGCAAACACTAAGAAGCATTCCTTCCAGGACTTCATGGACACTTTCCTCGAGGCAGCCACTCACATCGCCGACATCATCGATCTCGACAGCTTCTGCGACCCGGCCAGTCCTTCTCCCGCCGAGTGATTAAAAACATTATGCCACCGCTTTTATTTTCCTCGGAATGCCGAGTGGATTTGTAACCATTAAAACTCCTTCGGGCCTGATGCCCGAGCACTATATCCTGCGGTTAAGAACCTTCGAATTTATCATCTCATATATTGCGTCTGCCTTCGAACGAAATCCGCTTTTCTCTCGAACTGTTGTCTGTTTGCTTGATGCAGCTTCTGGAAGAGGAGGGCCAGTCGCCTGATCGGGCGATCCTTGAGCAACATTGGTTAGCTTGTCAGCGAGGCATTCAGCAATGGTTTTGCGTTCCAGTCGACCGGCTGGGTGACCCTTCAGTAGTATTGAACAGCTTATCAGCAAGGCACTCAGCAATGGTCTTGACGTTTCAGTCGACAGATCGGGTGATCCTTGAGTAGCATTGATAAGCTCATCAGTAAGGCACTCAACAATGGTCTTGACGTTCCAGTCGACCAATCGGGTGAACATTGAGCAGCATTGATCAGCTCATCAGTAAGGCACTCAGTAATGGTCTTGACGTTCCAGCCGATCGATCGGGTGATCCTTGAGTAGCATTGATCAGCTCATCAGCAAGGCACTCAGCAATGGTCTTGATGTTCCAGTCGACCGACCGAGTGATCCTTGAGTAGCATTGAT